>NC_142200.1:51629134-51930498 GCF_049639895.1 Pseudopodoces humilis
TTCATTTTACATGGATGAAATGTTATTCTTGACCTTGACTCCACTTAGTGCACTGGAAGTTGAAATTTGGGGGGATGATGTGGGCATGGGTGTGGTGAGAGGAATGTCCCACCATTTGGCTGTGGAAACAGAGTGCAGAGGAGAGGAAGTTAACCCAAGCATCATCTCTGATTTCCTTTATGTGCCATCTGAGAAGTTGCTGTCTGAATTCCTTGGACCTGGAGATATTCCAGAGCAATTAGACAGTGCATCCCCTGAAGTAGGATTGCAAATTTTCTGAGCCTTCCTAGATCTTTTTATTCTTATTTTTATTCTTTTCTGTTCAATTACCTTGGGGGATAGGGAAGGAAATGCTTAGGGCTGTATCACAGCATAAATCCTTTTTAAGAAGACAAAACAACATGGATCTCTGTTTGTTTCCACTTGCCAACCCTTTTTCTTCTTCAGTTTTTCAGTTTGTAAGAAGTTTGGAAAGCCTGTGAGAAAATAGTCGTCAAGTTCAGGACTATTAAACAATGTAAAACTCAGATTTACTTGACTTCCTCTTTAGTGACTTCAAATCCTGTGTTGAGATAACAAAGCGCAGAAAATAATCTGTATTCCAAATGCATTCAAGAGTCACATCCTAGCTGAGAAGTACATTCAAACAGCAGTTCATTCAAATTATTTCATATTATTGCCTATTTGACAATATGTGTTAAGTCTTCTCAGATACAACCAAAACCAGGCAGTGCCAAATCTGGAAACCTTATTCTAAAGAGATTTAAAGCCAGGGGAGCTCAACAGCAGAAGAAAGTTGAAATGTTAGCAGTATTGAATCATGCAAGCTCCAGAGGTCAATTCCTTTCCTTATGTTTTAAAAGATGGCTTTTTAAATGTTGATATAACTCCAAGTGTATGGAGTTACTGGCTTCTTTACATCTTAAATATTATTTGATATACCCACCAAAGCTTTTTAAAGGCCTAGAAGCAAGCTATGCAAAAAAGGATCCCTCCAGATACTAGGTCTTAACAGTGCATTTTTTCAAGTACTGGCACACTGCTTATGACAGGCTTCTATAAACCTTTTATTCTGATTCAGCAAGATAAGCTGGCTTGCTGCAGAAGGGAAGAAGCTAATAAGTGGAATATTGCACAAAGAGTAGCAAGGTATATATAAGTATATATAAGGTACACAGTGCCTAAGTGCATTCTTTGAAATTCTGCTAAGAAAAATGCATTCTAACCAGCCAAACCTGTGAAAAATAGATTTAAATAAAATAGTCATCAATGTCAGATTAAACAGCACTTGTAACAGAAGTGTAACATTGCTATATCCGCTGCTTGTTTTTCTTTCCAGGCTTCAGTCTAAACTTTTTATTATGTGATGCTCTTCTGAATCATCAAGTAGTTGTGTGAGTGTGTGGACTTAGGTAAAGATGACAAAGATTTCCAAATCAACGCAATATATTGCAGCAAGTTCTTGCTTCATACAGTTATATGCTGTAACTTAAAGTTCCTGTAGTGCTTACTAATCCTGAGCTGTAAAGTCTGATGATGCAGGACAGTAAAGAGTCCTGCTAATCACTACCTAATATTGGTGGAGTTTCATATCCAGAAAGCCAACTTCTTCATCCTCTTTTGCTGCAGATCTTTCCTGCAAGGAGAAAGAAGCATAATCTTGGAGCCTAAGAACAGTCCTTCTTTTGTGGTACCATTTACAGTCTCACCGTTTCCTTCATTTGATGCTTTGTCCTGCATATTGTTTTATACTACCATGTGAAAACATTCAAAGTAAATTATCCCTTCGATACATAAATTCTAAACCTTTGAATACAAATGTCTGCATGGTAAATAAAATAATGATTCTGTAAATCTGTGAAGTAAAATCTTCTGTGATTTTATTTTATTCTATTCTATTTTATTTTGTTTCATTTGATTTTTGTAAACAGATGAGCCATAGACAAGTCATTTATCATGAAAGCTTATCATCTCACCTCACTGCATCTGCTGTCACAGGGAGGGGGAGAAGATCCCCCTGGAGTCTTGCTCTTCTTGTTCCTCTTCCTCTTCCCTAACAGGTCCCTGTCCTTCCTGTGCAGGAGACATCAAAGCTGGATGCAGCACCCTACGCCAGGTGTGCTCTCCATGAATTCCTCTCCCAGTCTGTGCTCATGTCTGGGATTGCCCTCACCCAGGTGCAGCACCTTGGACTAGGGCTTGCTGAACCTCAAGAGCTTTGTCCAGGGCCACTTCTCAAGCCAGTCAAGGTCCCTTTGGATGACATCCCTTCCTTAAAGTGAATCAACTGCACGTCTCAGCTTGGCGCCACCTGCAAACTTGCTGGCACTGTACTCAATCCCACATTTTATGTCATTGATGAAGACATTAAACTGGTCCAAATATGGACTGCTGGGGGACACCACTCATCACTGATCTCCATACAGACACTGAGCTGTTGACCATCCACCAGGTCCATATCTCTCCACTGTCCTGACATGTCAGTTTGGCAAGAAATGTGTTTACATGCACAAAACACAAGCACTCACAGAAATAGGCTAATACAGTGTGTTAATTTCCGCTGTAAATTTGCTTTCTTAGCATACCAGAGAAACAGACATCATTAGGGACTAATGAAAAAACACATATCTCTGTCTTGTGCTTCTGGCTGAAAGTACCTTCAACCATCAATTAAATGCCAGTCTGACTCTTTTTTCTCTAAAGGAAACAGTCCTTCATTCGTTTTCTGCAGTTAAGGTAAGAACTCCCATTCCAGGTTATTTTCTCAGTAGTGTGTTCTTTATTCTTCACGAGCTCTTCAGATAGCAAAATATTTACTTCAGTTTTGTAATCTGCACCAATCAGAACTCTTATACAGTGTTTTCACCATTCTGACTATTATTTCGTCCTTTATGTCACAACTGCAGCTCAGTCAACGCTGTTTTCTGGGTCTAATTGGACTATAATTATTTCAAAGTTAAATGTATATTATAAATACATAAAAATGTAACTTTTGATTTGGTAGCCTTATTCTTGCCTTTGTAAGGGTGTCATGGCTTTAAGCAAACGCTGTAATGAAGCTTCATGAGGTATATTCTATCCCCAGAGATGTGAACTAGAAAGTTAGAAAGCGATATTAAAAATACATGTGTTCTCTGTCACATTTCCACAATACATGTGTTTGAGAGCACCATGGAAAAATTAAGCTTCCCTGAATAACTTACTAAGTGCACGACAGCACATTCAACAAACTCAGACGTAGAAATAATGCAATTTTTTTTACAAAAGGAGAAAAGGCTGCACCATTTTTTGCTGATACATAAAAGTTCTCAGAGAAGGTTTGGCCCAGATATGACAAATGAAGTGGATTACAAAATAGAGCAAGATCCTATCTTAATTATTTTGTTGCTATCAGTATTTCATAAACCTTCTATTATTTGGAGAAAGAGAAGTTCCCATGAGTACAAAAGAGGAAAGTTTATTCATATTATTTATGATATTTATGTTCCTGCAGCCATTCAGATGTAAAATAATTCCACCTCTGGGTAAAAGGTTATTTATTAGGACAGTTTATTTAAACATATCAACTTTTGAAGGTGTTCATATGAAGAGTTACTGTTGCTTACTCAATGGTGTGAATAATTCATTCTTTTCAAGACAAGCATACACTCATTTCAGAGAGGAAATGCCTCCAAAACCACATTTATTGACTTGGAGACCAGCATTCACCAAGCAACATCAAATAAGTAACTCACAGTAGGAAATAAGAGGAGTTTTAAGGAACATGCTGAAATGAAAAAAATAAAAATTAAAATGTTTTTGCCCTTTACTGTTCACAAGAAAACAAATGTTGTTTCTTCAACAATAAAAAACTCTATTTCACATTTATTAGTGCCAAAACTTGAAACAACATTCTGGCTGTAAAATTAAGCAAATGATGTACCAAGAACAACTGGAAGTAAACAACTGCATCCTGCCCTTCTCAGTGACTGGAGCTCTCTGGCACAGGGGCCAGTTAAAAGACCCAACAGTGTACCCTGGCCTTGGAGAAATGTAACCAGCTGGTTTGGGGACACAGCCAGATGCACATACCTACTTGTGGTACTTGGCTGCAAGCTCTGAAAGACTGCACAATGCTCCATTCTCAATTGTGCAAGTGGAGCCCTCTTTTGGAGGGTCAGCTCTCTCAGGAAATATTAAAGGGGATTGCTAGGGCATGTAGGAAAACAATTAGGGAGGCCAAAGCTCAGCTCTAACTTAACTTGGCAACTTTTGTAAAGGATAATAAAAAATGTTTTTACAAATATACTAACAGCAAAAGGAAGGGTGCAACCAGCCTTTGTTCTCTACTGGATGAGGGAGGGAACTTAGTAACTGCAGATGAGAAGGCGGAAGTGCTTAACACCTTCTTTGCCTCAGTCTTTAGAGTCTGGACAGTGCCCAAACAGAAAGGGACCCTGGCGTACTGGTGACAGCCAGCTGGACATGAGCCAGCAGTGTGCCCTGGTGGCCAAGAAGGCCAATGCCCCCTGGCCTGGATCAGGAACAGTGTGGCCAGCAGGAGCAGGGAGGTCATTATCCCCCTGTACTTGGTACTGGTGAGGCCACACCGGGAGTGCTGTGTCCAGTTCTGGCCCCTCAGTTTAGGAAGGACATTGAGATGCTTGAGCACATCCAGAGGAGGCAGCGAGGCTGGTGAGGGGCTTGGAACACAAACCCTGTGAGGAACAGCTAAGGGAGCTGGGGTTGTTTAGCCTGAAGGAGACTCAGAGGTGACCTTATCCCTCTCTACAACTCCCTGAAAGTAGGTTTTAGCTGAGTGGGGATGGTCTCTTTCACCAGACAGCAAATGACAGAATCAGAGGACACAGTCTCAAGCTGTGCCAAGGGAAATATAGGTTGGATATTAGAAAAATGATTTTATGGAAAGAATGATAGAGTACTGGAATGGTCTGCCTGGGGAGATGGTGGAATCACCATCCCTGGAAGTGTTTAACAAAAGACTGGATGTGACACTCAATGCCATGGTTTAGTTGAGGTGTTAGGGCATGGGTTGGACTCGATGACTGAAGATCTCTTCCATCCTAGTGATTCTGTAGTGATTCTGTACATCACTGCCTGAGTCACCCACCTTTGATGGTTCATTCTACTTAGACTATGGCTATAGATGCTGTAAGGTATTCTTTCTGTCAGATTCTATAAAAAAAACCCTCAGAATTTGCTGTAGAATAGGTTAGTCTCTGATTTATAGTGAAAATGAAGTTAAAAGAAAGATTTGTGGACTAAGTGAAATGAAGCAAGGAATTTTGGGGTATGGGTAGTGATGGCAGACTGCAGAAGAATTTTTCACCAAAATCAAATGATCCAGAAAATACACAATTTCAGAAAGAAAAGCAGTTACCCTCTCATGTAAAGGGCACCCTATCAGCAATTATAAATGTACTGGATTCACATTCAATTAAAAGGGTTTGAGATACGATTAGATAGCGGAGATCTATTTTCTGCTGTGCTTGAGTCCTGTTCCCAGAGATGGGATTAGCTCCTGATGCGTACATTCACATGCTGCAGCAAGGACACCAAAGAACATCTGTCTTTTTTTTCAGTGCCACTTTTTGCCTTCCAGAATGTAGAGCATTCTCTAACAATCCAGTATTTATATAAAAATGGATGTTAATTGTCTTACATTTTGAAGAGAGTGGGAAGGTGGAAAATTCTTAGATATAAATCTTGAAATGGAGGTTTCAGATATTCTCTTTTATCTTCCCAAACAAGTAAAACAATTGGACCCCCACCCATCTTCAAAACAATCTTTCAGCTCACAACTTCAGTTACCATTCTTCAGTGAAACAGCAGAAGGACCAGCAAGCCAACAAATCACAATAGACATGCCATAAAAACCCCTTATGCATTTAAAAACCAATACACTGCACATATTCAAAAAATACACATATTGCAAAAAATACAAACTTAATATTATCTATAATAAACAAAGATGTTTCCGTGGAGGCAGTCAGGACATCTCAATGTCTGTACAACAATTACCAAAGAATAATCTTCTAAAGAATAATATTTTTCAGTGAGCATTTCAGTGTACCCTTCCAAAAGTGTGGCAATAGAATTTTTAAGTGTAGCATGACTGAAACTCAGGAAATAAGTGGAGAAACTTTAGTCCTGTAAACTTTTAATAATTAGAATAGTTGTCTATGGTTTTTATGGCAATATTCACACAAGTAATATTGGAACTTAATTATGTTTGAAAAGTAAAAATTTCATATTTGCAAGGAAAAGATTATAAGCACTTCTTCTCTGGCATCTTTCCCATTAATGAAATGGGAAGACTGTATGAAGTCAATCAAAAACAAGTACTTACACACAATTCTTAAGAACTTTGATACCTAAGAATAAAGTTTTTAAAAGTACCTTGATTGGCAGGGCTGAAGATAGATCCTTCCCTGACAAATGAACACAAAACAGAAGTAGTCTTTTTATTCAGGATTAGAATAGCTTTGGAAGAAAGTTTTTTAAAAGGACATTCAGTTCAATCCAAACCACTCTTCATCACTTGCTGGCCATTTCTTTCAAAACAAAAAACATCCTCTAAGAACCCATCTTCAGTCATGTTTACACCCTCACTCCTATTTTTATTAGACATTTTTATTTCATAGTCTCTATGAACAAACCAAGAACAGCAACTCATTGTGGTACATTTTGCACAAACAGCCCAACATTAAGTACTGGCCCGACAAGCTTGCATACAAAATGAAAAAATAGTCATGCATGTCAATAGCACAAATTCCTTACAAACCAATGTAGAGACAGTCACAAGAAGAGGAAAATGTTTTACAAAGCAATCAGGAGGGAACATGCCAAGTTAATATTTCAGAACATATGTGAGCTGATGTAGTTTCAAAATAGCTGTAATATTTTCCATTGTATTTCTCAAAAAATGTTCTTATTATTGAACCTAGACCTTGAATACAAGTAAGTGGATCAGCTTTCACACACTGCCAGATAAATCCAGGATCAGTTCAACTCTGCCCTAAAAGCACCAAAGGCTGTTCCAATATCAATAGTATTTTCCTGTTTTAATAATCATTATTTTTGCTCATACATGCTTTGATTTTACCTTTCATGAATCTGGTACAATAAGCTCTACATTTATAAGAAAATGAATAGCCAAGGGAAAAGGTTATTTCCTTTGGCTCAGGTCTCACTCTTGCAGGGCTGGGCAGAACTATTCTTGACCCAGTTTTATAGGTTTCACAGTTGGCTGACCCATCCATTGTCAACTGATACAGATGTTAGCTCAGCATTGTCCTAGCAACCAAGAAAGCACACAGAGATCTGAAAGAACCCCAGCATTTAAACATATAATCTGAGATCTCCCATTCAGTATGATTTAGGCAAGTGCAACAGAGAGCACCAGCTAACACGGACCAGGGAACAAGCTTCTTTGTAAAAAAGGCCATTAGCTCGGCTGGCTAAAGCAGGGCGCATAGCATGACGCAAATGACTGCCTAATTAATAAATAGCCTAAAGAACATATGTCAAATCATGTATCAAAACTGAATGAAGCAGATGTGACTATCCTGAAGTGCCTGCATACTGACACAAGGCTCTTCTCCTTCCAGCAACAAACAATAGGGTTTGTGCAGACTCAGAAAGGTTGAGTGTCCAAGAACAGCCATGGCAACCCTCATACCTCCCAAGAATGCAGTTTCAATATGCTTTTAATTACCTGTCCTTCTCATTCTTGTGTTTTAACTGTAAGTAACAATGATGTCACACTTTTTTAAGTTCATCAAGTCCAGGGTCAAAGGGAAGCACTGCAGTAAATCATTTCATATTTCAAAGGAAACATGTAGTAGTATAGTAAGTGAAGTTCACCAATTACTGTAGAATCTCCACTCAGACATGCTCCTCCAAAATGGCTTGGAATTGCCATGCTAATTTAAACCTGAAAATCAGGGTAAGAGCAAGAAAATGGAAACTTCAACTTCTTTTAAAATGTTTGCCAAGTTGAAAAATATTCAGAAAAAGAGGTTTAAGAAATAATAGCTTGCACTGGGGAAACAGTCTTGTCTTTATTACTGTGTCAATAGTTTATAGGTGTTACTCTTGTAATTCTTGTAACAAGCTTCTTAATTATACTGTACTACTTGAATTTATTTCATTAGTCACCTTGTATTCATTCTTTTGTATACTCAAAACATTTTTTGGTCCTTTTTCCTGTTTTACATGTTCTGGACTACCATTAGTCCGTACTCTTCCAAGAAAGCTGCTTAGATAGGAGCAAAAATGTCAGTTTGTGGTTTGTCTATATTTCAGCAATCCACTTGGCAGTCTGTGGATGAATGACAGCTTTCCAATAGCTAAGGTATGTGTCACACTATATTCAGATTAGTACTCTTATAGATTTGGTGGGAAACTCACATATTAAAATCCTCATGAAATGGACTTTTACTGAAAAGTCTTTTACTTTTACTAAAAACTATTTACCCTTAACAAGGTATCCCTGCTATTCCCTATATATAGAAAGAGAAAATCCAAACCTGCCATAGGAAGTTTAACTACAATAGGACATGAAGAGACAAATTTTAAAGGGTATTCATGGCACTCACCCTTTGTTATTGCAAAGTCTCTCAGTGCACTCCATACAACCAGCCAACTTCCCTACTTTTCTAACAGGATTTACCACTGGCATCAGGCACTAGTCAAGGTGCTACTGTTATGTATTGCCCCAAAACAGAGCAAATAGGTGGTTTCTATCCCCACTCTTCCTATGGAATAAGAATAAGATGCATTTAGGTCATCTATCTACTGATACCAATGAGATTATCAATTTAGGTCCATAACAAGGAAATTCTTCCCTTGTATAGAGCTTCTGGGTCACAAAATTAGAGAACATGCTGAGTTGGAAGGTATTCACAAAGATCATTGAGTCCAGGTCCCTGTCCTGCACAGGACCATCCACAAGAGTCATACTGTGTGCCTGAGAGCTTTGTCCAAATGCTTCTTGAACTCTGTCAGGCTTGGTGGTGTGACCACTTTCCTGGGGAACCTGTTCCAACACACAGTCACTCACTAGGTGAAGAACCTTTTGCTAATATCCAACCTAAAGCTCCCCTGACTCAGCTTTGCGCCATTCTTTCTAGTCCTGTCACTGGCCACCACAGAGAAGAGATTAGTGTCTGCCCCACTCTTCCCCTCACAAGGAAGCTGTCAACTGCAATGAGGTCTCCCCTCAGTCTCTTCTTCTACAGGCTGAACGGACCAGGTGACACCAACCTCAGATCCATGCACTGATCTGATGGACTTGCCTATTCTTATCAATATTGTTAGGAGTCAGCATTTGCCACAAAAGCAATAGTTTTCAGAAAACAGTTTTTATTTTGTGATTTATAAATTGTATCTATTCACCCCACATCTGTTTAGCCAAATGCAATGGAAAAGATATAACTTTTTATCTGATGAGATTGTTTGTTGGTGATGGCATTCTTGGCTAGTACAAAATATATGAAATTTTTATACTGAGAAAGCAGGAATTAAAACAGACAAATCTAGAAATATAGTATCCATTGGGAAATCCCGAGATTATTTGCTTAAATTGTTTCACTCTTGCAGAAACATTTCACCATGGATGATGGATAGCACATTGCAATCGATAATGCTATTTTAACTGAATATACTATACATTCTAATGTGGTAGAAAATTATTCCTTAACTTGAAATCCTGTTCTTACAATAGTTAAACTGTGTTTAAATTTAAGCAGTTTTCTAGATTATAAAGCTTTGCATAGTGCACTTTAAGATTAACAACTTTCTGGTACTCCAAGCAATTAAGTGGATGCCTCTTTCAAGTCCCAGTATGATAAAAGATTCTAAAGTATCTATTCTGCCATCCTATATTCCTAATACATCTATTTTTAATAAGGACTATAAAATCAATATTTAAGTAGTATTTTTCTCAAATAAAGTTGTTGGTGTTTTTAGATTTCCTCTGGCAGTGAAGACTCCTGTGTCAGACCTTTCACAATTCTGGAGGAAGACATTTTTCCTAATTATTAAAGAGGGAATTGAGATTTACTATGGAACATTTTAAATTGGGCATTCATTAAACAGTATTAGGAAAATAAGATTAGGAAAGTATATATGTTTTAATATCTTCAACATTCACCACAGTTTGTCACAGAGTACTTCTAACTGATCAACATTATTTAATAATTTTGCAATCATTCAAAATAGAAGATATTAACCTAAGCTAAGATTACAAATACTGAAAAAATTATTTAGTTAAAATTTTTGAAATCTCATCTCAGAATATGGAGAAAACTCCTGATTGAATGTTCTGCATTTGTGTTATTCCTTGCATTCTGCTCTTTCAGACCTGAGTAGGTAAACAACATTCAGGTCTGTATGTATTCTACCAAGCATGTAAGAAGTACATAAAAGAAGTAGAAAAAGACCACAAATAGTTAATTGGAGTATCCAGTGCTTCCACTGTCATGAGGATGTAAGTACACAAGTTTGAAGAAACTTAAAATTTAGCAATAACCATAAAAACCAACAAAGTCACAAGTCGCACAAAAAGAGAAGAGAACCATATAAGAGTGCCTCGGACTTTTTCTTTACCAGCCAAACAGTACCAGCACCAACACAGCTCACAAGACAGACAACAATAGCTTTGTGTTAGAAATGAGAGGAAAACCAAGCTATTGTTTCTTTAATTCTTACAGATATCACAGGCATTGACAATCCAAAAGAATCTTGGATTTCTTTCTCTGTTTTAATGCAACAGGTGACTCATGGATCTCCCCACTGACCTCCAAGGAGTTTATTTTCTTTATCAGGCCATTTTGCCTCTGTTTTGTCATCTACCAGCCTTTTGGTAATAGCATTCTGAAATGTTCATGTACTCGTTCTTCTGATGACAATGGGACCAGATGGCATAAAGATGAAAGAACAAAAAATATGTTCATGATACAAGTCATATTTCAGTCATATTTCCAAAATGTAGCATGGTAAAAAATTGCTAGAGAATGGCTTCTGTGACAAGGCTTTGAAAAACACAGCCATTATATTAAAAATATGCATTCTGTCATCTTCAGCTGTAGTAATTTTTATGCAGAAGACACAGATAAAGTTAGAAGCTAGTCTGGTGGTGGCTGTTTATTGAGCTATGTAAGATGCATTGGTCACTTTTTCCATCAATGATAGTTAAAAGCACTAACTACTACTAAATTCTGCAGTTTGTAGATATTTTGTTAAAGAAACATTTCTTCTTATATCAACAGTTTTTTCTATTACTGTATCTTTCATAAGCTGAGACCTTTGCTTATTTTGTGCACACATGAAATTCAACTTGAAAAAGATTTCTAACAGAAGAATCGGAAATGTTGAAAATACCACAGAGATTTTATGTAAGATTATTTAGTGAATGCACATTTTTGAAACAGCTAAAAAACCCTGTTCAGAAGAATGTAAGAATGGAATTTCTTTTGGAATGGTCATGGGAAAAGGAATTTTCATTATAAAATAAGGGGTTTACTAGGAATTCTCAGATTTTAAACTACTAGTTGGCTTCCAGTTTCTTCAATCAGTGACAGCATTCAAATCACAGCACACAAAATAAAGGATCAATGAGAAAGAAAAACTGATTTTCCATATTGTATAGAATTCAATTTCAAGTAAAGTACTTGAAAAAAAAATAAAAGTAATCTAATCCAGTGAAAGAATAAGGTTTTAATTAGGCAAGGCATTAGTTTTTTTATTATTATTATATCCTTCTGTTTCATAATAACAGTTCAGAGTTCAGAGGAGTTTATGATTTTCCATTACTAAATCAACTCCATCATAGAATCATGCAAAGGAATATTTTTTCCCCAGCGAGTGGCAAGATTTTTCATTTTCCAAATATGTTGCAAGGGTCCTATGAAGTTCAGAGACTTTCACTAATCATTTGTTTCCTTGTAGATCAAAAAAAATCCCAAATCTGTGTAAATCTAGGTAAATCCAGAATCTCACAATTGAAATGTTTGCCTTTCATGCTTATAGGAAGATATTTTACATAATATTTTGGACTGAAGTAACTTTTGTTACTTGTAATTAACCAGGGCTGTAGGAACAGAAGTACTGTTGGCTACCATTTCCATTCTGAAAAAAAAAGTTGAGGTTTTTTGCTTCTCGTAAGCTTTATATGAAAAATATTGTTCTCATCTACCCATTAAAAAAAGTAAATTATTTGTTTTTTCAAGGAGAAAGGATAGTTGTTATACTTCTCTGGAATTAAGTTTCTAATTAAATATCAAGAACATAATGTAAATTACAGTTGGTGTCAACAACGCTTCTCTTCTCATGGGCATAACAATTTTGTATTATCCCAACACAAGTATCTATGACAATCACTAACAAAATAGTTAGGAAAAGGGCAGTCAAATACAATTTTTTTTCAAATTTCAAGTAATGGCAAATTTTAATGTTGGAGATACAAGGACCACACCTAAGTAAGCCATTAACTGATTCCTCAGCAATAAAAAGTATGTATGTGGAATCCAAAAATTAACTCCTATTTCTGCTTCAAACCTATGGCAAAAGTTATTGGGATAAGAAACATTAATTTAAAATTCCTTGGTTCCTGTTGTTGTACATGGCAATTTCAATTACAGGACTACCTCAGGTAAACATAGCTCAGTAAGCTTTCTGTCATCCAGCTAAAAACGCTTCTATGTTTTTACAGTGACTAAAATTCTGGTGGCTGAGAGTAGTTGATATTGTGCATTCAAAATATTTCACCTTATTTTCCTAATTTCCTCATTCAGATTTTCATTTTTTTACTACGTGGCTTAAAGTTTCATTTTATTGGAGCACATATATCTGTGAATATTTAACACAAAACACATGTTCACTGTTCAGGCCTCTGAGAACTCTGAAATCAACTGAGAATTTTAACTGCAGTCCAGTCACTTCACCATGGAACCTTAGTGTCAAAAGGTTCATACCAAAACCAAATATTTTTATGAACAGATATTTTCCTTAATTTCTGGTGTATGGTCATATCTCACACTGCAGTAAAGTTTTTGTTTTCTCTTTCACATTTTCAGTATGTAAATTTCTTAGAAATTCATTCATCAAAAGGCCTGACATCAGAAACTGAAAGAATTTATTGAATTACTTTCAAACCCAGTTGATGGCACGAAACAAAAAACATTTTATTCTCTTGAACTAAAATACCATGTTATTCCCAGATGTACAAGAGAAAATGCCACTTCAAAAGAAAAATCATCAGAACATTTAAAGGAATAAATTTTCAATGATTTCAGGAACACTTGATCCATATAAATGTCTTAGAAGTAAATGTTTTCAGAGGCACAGCTCAAGCAATAGGCAAAAGGGTTTCCATTTATAAAATGGTTCCTATTTAAGGGAAGGAAGGGAGTGCCCACTCTCACTAAGACGCCGGGGGCTGTCGCTGAGCTGCCACTAAAGCTTTCTCTCAACTCATAAACAGACCCATTTTGGTTTAAATGAAAAGGGAAAAAGTCATTAAAAAAATGAAGAACATGTAAAAGGAAGAGACATTTTGCAAAACGCCTAATTGCACTAAGCTTTTGGAATCACAAACAATAGAGTTGTTCAGTAGAAGTAAAACCCCCAGCTACAATGATTATAGCTCAGGCAATTTATTAAGTAGCCTTTTGATGTCCAAGAAGACTTTTCTCTTTCTTCTTAATTAATAAAAAAGCACAATACTGAGAGGATCATGGGAAACCCTACACATCCATCCTCTTTCTAGGCTGAACTATAAATACGACCAGACATGAAATATTACACAAAGCTTCAAAAATTTACTCCAGTGTGGTTTTGGCAAGATTTTAGGCTTTCTAAAGGAAATTCTTGCATCTGGAATTCCTTTTTTAGTTAATGGGAACAAAGGACTTCCAGGAGTGAGATGTAGTTGGAAATGGCACTTCCTGCTTCAACAAAAGGAAACCCACCTTCTGATCAGCAAACATGAACTGATTAAAGAAAGTTACATGGCAATGATCGAGGCAAAAATGATTAATTGTACTGCCAGGTACTCCTCTATTTAACCTCTGTAAAGGTACTATCAAGGAAGGGATAGCAATTTATGCTATGGCTTTTTCCAACATCATGTGAAGTACCAGTGAACAATTATTTTTCCCTTCTAGCTTTATTTCTAGATTGCTGTAGCAATCTCTCATTGAATACTTAATTTTTCAAAGCTTCCAGTTTATTTCCCTTACCTAATTCCCCTTCTTTATGAAATTTTATGTGAACTGTAGCTTCTCCCTGAAAATTTTCAATGGTTTTGGTGTTTTTACAAAGCGCATTGGAATAACACATTAGTATTCTGGTGGATCCTTGTTGGATTGATTAGAACAAATTAAAACTTATTAAACACAATTCTCAAGAAGTAACTTCTGCAAGAATATTTTAAACCATTCCTCACACTTGAACAGCACTCAGTATGGTCTTTGGACAGAGTAGAATGTGCCTCCAGGGTTTTCCTTGACAAATTAGGAAATGACTTATAATCAAAGATTTTATTTTGAAAGAATTTAGATTGAAAGAATTAATGTGAAAAAAAAATATAAATAAAGAGAATTCTCCTTCCTTTTTTTTATTTTATTTTATTCAGGAGAAGGAGCATCATTTGAAGATGTGACAACTGTAAGGCTGCCTTTCTGCAAGTTAAACCTGAGTTTCAGGTCTTGCAATGAAATAAGGAAAAAAGTCACTGACACTTGGCACAATAAAGGTAGAAATAACTGCACCAATGAGCTTGAAATGTCCTTCCTTATACAGAAGCCAAATTCAGATCTGCTCTCAGCAGTAGTAAATCCATTAACAGTAACAGCATATTCAATTAAAGTTGCATTTGTCATAGATCTGAATGCAGCATTATAAACCCACATTAACAGCAGAAAGATTGCCTATTCCAGCTCTACAGTATGGCAGAGCTGAGTGCAAGAAGGTAACCTCAGCCTCTGTAAAAGGGAACTTTGTTGAATGCTAAAAGCTGAAGTCAGAGCCAAATTATAAACCAATTTGCTTTCTGCATGTCAAGAAAAATGAATACCATTCATTAGCATGAATGCCTGCTTTGAAGTGTAAGAAAGCCCCTTCTCTTTTCCAGGAGATGTGTAATTTTAAGATCAGAAGATAAAAAACTGGGAGGACTTATAAAATAGTCAACCAACCAGAACATGACACACGATGCAATTGGGCGTTATGTCCCTATTATAATGAAGTGCTTCATTTTCCTGGCCCCCTCTATACAGATTCCAACTCTGCAATGGGAAAAATAGTCAGTTTTAGGTATACATCACTTCCATGCCACATTATCAAGTCAGAAGGCTCATGATTCCACACCAGATTGCAGACTCCTACAACATTCCATTGTTGATTAGCAAGGGTGTTGGGAGCCAGCATTTGTCCATTTACGTGCAAGAAAATGGCCATTCTCCCATCCCCTAGAGACACTGGATACGCACTTCCATACAGGAGTCTTCTGTGTTACCAGTTTATCTTCAGCCATTTTTAACACAGAACTTAGCTCCATAGATCACTTTTTCATGACAACATCAATAAGCTTCTTTTACAAGTCAGATCACTGTTTTAAGAAATGTTCTTTGAGCGAATGTTCTCTGGGCAAATGTTCTCCTTAATCATACTGGCACAACTTTATCAATTTCAGCAAGGCTGAAAAAATATAAACGTGCAAATGCTGGACACATGATTTCAAATCAACAAGTAGCTGGTCCTAGATGAAAGGCTCTGGATAGACTTTAACAAACTTAGTTCCCTTGCTAATTCATTGAGAACTAAAACATAACACAGTCTCTGGAAAACATATCAAGGAGGTATTCAACAAGCACGAATGAAATAACAAGAATGAAATAATATGGGTTTGTAAAAGTCCAGAGGCAAAAAAATAAACAATTGATGAGGCTAAATCAAACAAATGGATTGATTCCATCTTAGAAAACATAAGATAAAATCTTAAAATCGTCAATTGAAAGCTTAAATCTAACACTACTAAGCCAATAAAAGTCCTTTGTAGTATAATGTAAATCACAGAAGAAAATTGCATTCTTCAATTCCATTATTTAACAGTTAATTATGCATACTCATACAAGATTAGAATATACTATTAAGAAATACTCCCTCATTTATGAAGTGGAAGAAGAGGCTTTAATTGCTGAATAAAGAAGCTTACTGTGAAGAGATGTTTGGTTTGATCAAAATATTCAGTCCTGCTTTTACGTCAATGAGTCTAGGTTTTCATGTTTTGATTTTAATAATGTTTATCCCTTCTGAATGCTCCTTCCCCATGAGAAGGCTTTTTTATTTAACTCCATTGGCTTTCATGGTCATTCATTTCTGTAGACTTGACCAGAATAAATTTCAGTTTCAGCCTCACAGTCTCCTAAATATCTGCTTATATGGATTAGATACTTTAGATCCTCTGTACAATTGAAAAGCAAAATACTGATTCACCTTGTCAAAAAAAGTCTGCAAGGGAAGAATGCACCTGCATAGATCCCTATAGGTTTTACCAGTGGCTGCTTCTACAGTCCACTTTCTCTCCTCACAGGGTCATTCTTTATCACTTTTATCACTTTCCCAGGCTAGCTTCATGAGAAATCTCTAACTGTGAAGTCCCCTAAAAAAATACTTTTAGAGGGTCATCTACCTTTTCCCTTGGACTCAAAACTGTCTGCTCATCCCACAAATAAGCTCACTAATTATAAGGTTTTGGAATTTCTACAGACGGTGGTTTCCAGGCTTGTCCACGCCATGCTGGAAATTCACAGTATCAGGGTCTCGATTTTTGGGGGGTATTTTATAAATATAAACAAATATTTATATATAAACAAAATGAAAATATAATATCTGGTAGATGACACCCATCTCTCCTCTACTAAAATCATATGGATGTTTTCAAAAGAAAATCTGGAGGCTTGAAGCCAGGATTTCAAAATTATTCACCAAAAGAGTTCTATCAATGGAGAACATTGATTTTTAAGAAGGTTTTTTTTAAACTGGGGAGGGCTAAATAACTGGAAGGAAGCTGGAAACCATGAAGTGTGTGTATACCAATTTTAACTGCATTATTATTCCTTCCTTTCATGTAACAATTAGATATGACTAAGGATTTGACCCTTTAGATTTTAACAAGACTAACAATAATTTTTTTGCTCTACTGTATATGAGGTGTGATTTGTCCTTGCCCATAAGCAAGATTTTGAGCACAACAAACTCAAAGATGTGAAATTGTTGCAGACAAAAAAATTAAATTTTTAAAATTTTACAAAAGCTGTGGAAACAGCAGATAGGGAAATAGGTCATTAGCATGGAATATGCTAGAAATTAATGGCATAAAAATATCGAGCTCGCATCCATCCACACTTCCAGAACTATCTCAGCAAGTTGAAGACCTGCTATAGCTGTAGACTGTGTACATAATAGTTGAAAGCAAGCTCTCTATAAAATCTTATAAGAGCCAGAAACTACTGATGACATTTTTCAGTAATTTTTCAGTAATACATAATTTTCTTTTCTCTTTTGCATCTTCTACAAAAATAATTCTTTCAGGCTTCCCTAGTGAGAAAGCACAAGAAAGAAGTAAAATGCTAAATAGCTTTAATGGTTTTGGGCCATTTTCAACAAGATATGTAAATCACTTGCATGTTGAATCTTGTTAAACCAGAGTTCTCTAAAACTTTAAAATAAAAAGTATAATAAGAAGTATCATGTTAAAACATTGATATAGAAGAGATGATCTATTGGTGTGTAGTCTGCTATTTATAACAGTGTATGTAAACATAGAAACAGAGAATTCTACAGGAAGGAACCTCTGGAGCTCATTCAGTTCAATCCTCCACTCAAAAAAGATTATTTCAGAATCAGATCCACCTTTGAAGATATGTCAGGCTGCTCAGGCCCTTGCTCAGCAGAATTTTTAGAATCTTGAAGTATGGAGATTTCACAGCCTATTCAGGCAACATTTTTTAGTGTCTGACTATCCTCAGAGTGAAAAAAATTCTTTTCTAACACTTACTACAAATTTCCTGAGTTGCAACTTTTACCTGTTGCCCTTTTTCTGTCATTGTGGCCAACTACAAGCACATAGCTGCATTTTCTTAGCATCCACTTAATTGATGTCGAGGAGAGTCATAAGATCCTCTCTTAGTCTTTTCCACACACAACAAACCAATTCTCTCCATCCCTCCTTAAATGCCATGTCCTCCAGCCCATAACTGCCTTGATGGTCCCCTGCTGACCTTGGTCCATTGTTCAGTTCTGACTGTGTAATAGATCATCTAATTTATAATAAACAGCCCAAAGGCATGGATTTTTCAAGTATCAAATCTCCTAGAACAGTGGAATAAATATGTCATGACTCAGAAAATTCATCTACCATTCAAGACATTGCATATAAGAATGGATCATTTTGAATTTATCACAGAAAATTATTCCTCTATGAAACACCTTCTAGTGTAGCACAGAGGTCTGAAGGATACAAAAAGCATTTTCAAAAAAGCAGCAGAATGCAGGCAATAGTGGAAAAGAGACAAAGATTTCAAAAATGCCAGCAATAGAGTTTTACTGCAATATCAGACAAAACTAGAGAGTGGAATTTAATGACCAGTAAGAAATTGAATTTAAGTGTACATCTTTCAAACCTGTAAGAATCTGTAGAGACAAAAACATTCAAAGAATGGCCATGGGCATTGAAAAATATATTTATTAGATCCCTGGGAGCTTTTTATATTTATCTAGGAAATCATCTAAATAAATTTGAAGAGCAGGTATGAGTGTCTTATAGTTTGGCTTTTCACAAAAGTAGAGAAGATCATTTAAAGTTGAGAGCAGATAAATTGAGAGAACTAAGGGAAACAACTGCCTCAGGAAGCACACAAATACTGGCATTGGCACAAACAGCAACACAGAGGATCCACCAGAAACCAGACAAGTCCCAAAAACAAGGCAGTGTGAAGAGATCAGGATGGAAGCTTTGATTAGAGTAGCATTCTATTTCACTTCATCATATGCTGGTCTAGCCATCACCTTGGAAAATGACAGAAGACACTGTTCTGGTCTCTTTCCTAGTGTCATCTTCTTCCTCCCTACCTGGAAAAATTAAATCAGTGGAATTATGGCACAGCACATGAAGAAGGAAAGAGGGAATTCTGTTCATTTTGTACCTGAACACAACAACACTGTATTTAGAGTGTAAAGGGTATGGCATGCCTTGTTGTCAGACAGCAGTGTTTATTCTGCCCAGTAGGACAAGGTACAGCTGGGAAATCAAAGGGAAATAGGAGTGTCACTGCCATCAGTGCTCCCCTTGCTGTGTGACATGGAGTAATACTTCCCACCACACTGTCTCCCCATGCACTGCTGGGGCTGCATGTGGCACTCACAGACACAGCTACCACCACATTCAGTTTACAGCTAATTATTGACACTTGATAATCCATCTGAAAACAAGAAAGTGCTCTCTGTCTCAGGGTCTTGCTATCTTTCTAAAGATTTTTCTTGCCTTACAATATCATGTTTTTCTTTAAATTCCCAACTCAACTTAAAAAAATAGGAGTTCAAACACTAGGGAGAAGGTGGGTAGAAAAATAGTCCTAGGGAGAACAGGAAGGCCCCTTTGGGTGGTAACCTGCATTTAGACTGGCTCACTGTGCTTGTGACCTCACAGTCTCACTCTTACAAACCATTTTTCTTTCCCAGAAGAAGGAGTTCTTTATTTTACTGTATACTTTGACAAGTAGTTTCAATGACTGTTTAACCTCTACCATACAAGCAGATCTACTTGACAGTAACACACAAACGAAATATTTTCTAAGCATAGCAGCAAACTACTTAGCAAAAATCCTTTTCAAATCTGCATGTCATAAATTATATTTTGTTCCGTAGTATTATTTGTTCAGTGTCAAAATGTTCATGAAAAATATTTGGTTACCAAGAAAATATAATTTCTGTCTATTAGTGTTTCAACAAGAAATTTTCTGGACTAAAGAACCAAAACAGAATCAGAGAAGGAATCTGTTCTCCTCTCTTTTGAAATCTGATATTAAATATGTTAGGAATAGGTATCAAAGTAAATAATTCTGTTTGTCTGCAGAAGCTCGCAACCACACTTTACAATCCCATTAAGAATTACCAAACTATAATCTCAAAACAAGATAATGCAAAGGAAGCCCACAAAAAATCTAACTGGTTGCATAGGAAATCTTTTGCAGAACCTCAGTTCAGTGTTTCTGTGACTGGAAGCCCTTTCCAAATTTTTTGCATTCTTTTGTTCATGACCAGTCCAGAAGTTTTTCTTGTGCCAAATTATTCTTCAGGTTGAAGAGTTGAAACAACATATCTTTATTTACTTTCAAAGTAGCTTGCTCGGCTCCCTAGCTATAAAGGGACATGCGAGGGACAGATCCAGAACTTAATTTGAGATTGTCAATTGTCTGTTGCAATAACATGAAAAATACATTCCAGTCCTTCCAGGACTACCTGAACTGCCCTCTGAAAGACACAAGGCAGAATAAGAGTAATCAACCAACAAGTTTCTTCATTAGCAAAAACCAAATGCATTTTCACTGCAGAAAGACTGAACAAAAGTCTAATGCTACATCTGAACAATATAAATTTGAATGAAAAACAGATTTGCAAGATGATTGATTTGGAGAGCATGAAATCCATAATCTTGTTCATGGGCTCAAATTTGGAGCTCTTGACCAACTTCCTAAGAAAGAGCACATCACCATTGTTTTTATAGGCACTATCCTGAAAAACAATATGCCTGGAAGAACAATAGGATTTCTAGGAACATTTTGCTAAAATTATCAGATGAGGATAAAGGCAATATTTTTCAGGAGATTGGAAGCATAAAGCCTTCAAAAACTGAGGAGAAAAAAGCAGACTAAAAGAAATTGTTTTTTTCAATTGCACATGCATAATTTACAGTACAGTGACTGATCATTAGAGTCCAGAGAAATTCATGCTGATATTTTCAAGGCTAAACTTTGGGCTTGGGGAATATAACTGTCTCAAGGGTGGAGTTTTATTCATTTTTTAAAAAATCTCAATTCCACTTTTGTTTCCTCCAAGTGCTCCATGACTTTGAGCAGGGTTAGATGCTCCAAGTTCAGCTTTGAGTCTGTCATCTACAGTCTGAAAGATTCCTCCTTATTTTTATCATCTTAGTTGGAATGAAAGAAGCATTTTCATCTATCTTATCAGCCAGCATTGCAAGACTCTGTTCTCACTCCCATCTTAGGATGTATTATTAATGATAGAAGAGAACAGCAGGCAACAGAATTTTACACAAATGATGGTGCTCAGTACCATGCCAAGATATTATTAATGTAGCTTTTTATGAAAACAAAAACAGTTTTAAAATACAGCCTGTAGCTCTATGGTTTAATATTTCAGGACAGGAATCTTCTGTAGTGGACATTTTGTTTCAGAACAAAAAAGAAAGATGGCTCTAGGTCAACACTGCCTGTGTCTGCGTGTGTCTCTACTCCCTGTTTTATCTCCCCAAATCACTGGGCATTCTTAATACATCCTTGGTGCTTTTTATCCCCAGTCTAAAATCCTGCAGGAAACTTGAAAACAGAACCACTTTTTTCTGTTGTGAAGTTCAGTAAGAGTCTCATATCACCATTCTGCAAAAACAGTTAGTAAATCAGAGTAGGAATGGAATCTAAATTGGTTTGCTTTCAAGGCCTGGTCTAACTGCCAATTGTTTTCCAAAAAAACCCAATAAAAAATTTCACTGTTTTAGCTTATTTTCATTATCAGAGCTTTTGCTTGCTGTTCACATTATTATTGTGAAGAATAAGAAGAAAAGAGTTGATCCAGTGATAGTTGATCTAGTGCTTCCACACTGAGTCTATGGATACCAGGATATCAAAGTTCTCACCTAGCAAAGGTGGTTTGAAGAGAACCTGAAACTTCATTTGGGAGTAAGGTAATGCAAAGTATCAGTTTGGATCTAACAGCAGTCAGCATTGTCCTTCTGCTTGCAAAACACCCAGCACTGGAGCTGTGGCTTGCCTAAAGGAGTTTTCTCTCAGCAGTTTCCTGAAAGCCAGAGAAAGATGAACTTCATTTCCACCAGTGAACTGTAACGGGAGAGCTCTGATGATACATTACGCATAAGAAATGAGTCATGCTGTGGTTTCCTGCTTCAGTTTATTGAGTGCAGAGTTGTTTGGCCTTTTTCTCCAGCCATGACCCTTCTCCTGCTCAGAAGTCCTTGATAGCTCTTTTCTTTCCCAGTCTCCACAGTTACAGTAAGGTTCAAGGATACAAGTTTATTATGCAGACTCTTACTGTTTGGCCCAGAGGCAAAATCTTACACCCACATCTTGTAAAATCTTGTAAAATCACAGTGGCCAACAACAGCCTGAAAGACAGACAAGATCAACAACCACACATCTAGCTTATAACTGCACCAGCTTTTTAAAAAGAATCGTTAGTAAGGATCTTTATTGTAAATTCCAAATAATTCTACAGGCTGTCTTCCTGATGTCGAACTCCTCAGAAACAGCAGCATGATGATTCTGAACAAACCAAGAGCTGCCTGATCAAACATCACAGGACCAGAAGTTCAGAGCACTCTGGGTGTATCTACTGGTTGAAGGGAAATTTGCACAGTTCCTGATAATTCTTTTATCTAATAAGATAATTCATTCTCATATATACATCTTCATCATAGGAAGTTCATGGCTTATAATCATGGTTCAAATATTTTGCTAATAGTTAGGTATGGGAAAGGAAAGCCAATCATGAAGTGGAAGTAAAAGAGAAAGTAAAAAATCAGTGCTCTAAACAATGTAAACCATGTACGAGCGAGAAGAAAAAAAATGCAGATGGTCACTTTTGACTCCATGATGTGTGCAACAGATTATCAGGGGTACTTCCATGGATCTCCTTGGAAGACAGTCAGACTACTCCAGTTCATGTCTAACTAAGCTCTTGTTCTTGAAAACAAGAATGTTCTTGGCTACAATACCTTTTGGTATGTGAATGTGAAGCGTCACATTTTACTAGATGTATCATTTTTCTATATGCATACACATGCAAATGCCCACTGTCAACATGCAGATTACATACAGTAGCTGTAGATTTTTCACATGAAATACTTAAACTGTTACTCTTTTGACCAAATAATTTCCCACATTTGCCTCATTTATCCCTTTGTCCTCATACCATCTTAACATATATTTTCTCATTTTCTGATATTTTAGAAAGATCTTCCACACTCTTTTTTATTAGTTTCCTTCAGAGTAATTCAATTTCTCTTCCAGCAGCAGTGACTGGCAATTGCTTCTTCTTAATAATTACGTAGTTATCTCTTCTCCAGTGACAGTCTTATCTTCAAATTCCTTAATATTTCTGGAAAGCTCCTTGAAACATATTCTTCATGAAAGGGAGTTGCATTTTGGCAACTCTTATGCAGTTTTCTTTTTGTTGGAGGCAAAACAAATTCATCTGAAGGGCATTTTTGTCATCATAAGTATTATTGTGGTGACAAGCAGTAGGTATTTTGAATCCTTCTCTGGTGCACCTACTACTCACAGACTTAGCTCTTTTAATGGCAAATCCTTTACATCTACATCAGGGAGGGAAATTGTGTAAGCAAAGTTCTGCAGATATGTGCAAGTATTTATCCACCATTACACGTGGGACTCAGATTCAGCAGATCTTGTGGCTGTCTCTCAGCTTTCATTCCCTGGATTTCCTAATAATAAGGGTATAAATTACAACCAATTAGGATGATAGTTATTGCTTGGGAAAAGGCTACTGAAAGGAAGAAAACTCTTACCTCAAAAACATTGGGAAGAGGACATTCATTGATGGGAATAGTTAATTTTTATGGAGTCTATTCAGTCTGGTTTCTAAGTGCAATCTTAAGTGGTGCTGAAAGCACTGCAGTAAGAGATAAAGCATATGATGCATTAGAGTCTCATAGCACCCAGTGCATGATTCCCAGTCTTCACACAAGAACAACTTTTAAGACTAGATCAACACTGGGTAACATCAGGATGAATTTCTTGTCTGTCAGCTATGTATCAGTACAGATCCCAGTCTTCCCTACTGCCTTGTTAACACTGAAAATTCACATTTAAATCCCAAAGCTGTATCTACAGTGCTGGTAACTATCACTGCCCTTAGTCACCCAAATACAGATGGGAAACGCTTGAAATACTTTCTCCAGTCAATGGTAATCTAATTCAAATTATGTACCTAAAAAACTTCTATACCTCTTCTGAATTACTGCTGGATTCCTCTATTAGATTGAGTAGCAAGTTACAATGTTTCTGTGGAAGAGCTTGTAGAGCAGGAGTTCAGTATTTTAATAACCAATTTTCTGGACATATTTTACTATAATTTGCAAGAAGATGAGGGAAAAAAGTCATCTTTTTCTTCAGCAGCTCCTGATGTGATACCACAATGCTTTTAATGGTATAGGTCTGTGCCTATACCCTCTGTTGCAATGTCCCTAAACTCTCCTACAGTTTTATTTCACAACTGTTGCTTTCTTATTTGTAGAATTCAAACTCTTAATATTAAAAAAGTGACCTATAAATTTCAAATTAGTCTCATCAAATATTTGTATATACCTTGCATTCCATTAGCCAAATATTTTTGAGTCTCAAGAGATTTACATTCATTATTAATTCTAATTTTGAGTCAAACTTGAAAATCACCTATGATCACAATCTTACTAATCACCTATAAAGAGTCAATATCTGGGTAATTAAAAATAGACCTCTAACGCACTACTCCTCTAAAGGAATTACTTTGATAAATACTGTTGTAACTGCTTTCAGATTTCATCTACACATATTCATAGTGGAAAAGCACCTCATAACTGAATTGACAAAATTGAGATCCATTGCATTCAGTGAGCCTCATACTGAAAGAGATGTAACCTATTAGATGATTTTTCCTCTTTATTTCTCTGAGGCTTAATGTTGTAAAAGACATTGCAGCACAATGCATGCAAGCCTCCAACTAAACTCCTAAAATCAAAGAGTACTTCCATGGTTTTATGGAAAACTCAACCATTAATTTTCATGAATGCAAAAAAAATAGGGATAAGGGTAAGTTTGATTAATGGATTGGATTTCTCCTAGATTGATATCACTCTCAATGAGACTTCAATATGGTCTTGGGTTGCCTTTGTAAAGACTGTGGTGTTTACTTGGAGGAAGAGCCATTTTAAAAATTGTGGGGCAAGCTCGTTAAGGTAAGCTACATTCTGATGCTGGGCATTTCTTTTCTAAATAGCAACTGCCTAGACTTAACTTTATTATGAAAACAAGAATACATTTCTTGTCCTTGTGCTTATACAAAAAACTTGAAGGTGTGATTTCTTTAACCCCCTGTGCTCATTATTTATAACATCTGTCTTCTTAAAAGCCACACAATTTATTTATATTTTAGAGTACAACTGTATCTGGAGTACATCAGTAAATAATACTGTGTGGTCTTTCAAGCAAGTTTTCAAATGTTTAACAGGAAAAATAAGTAAATTTCTACGCATTTTGCAGACACACACATGTTTCAGGAGAAACCTCTTTAGAGTTTCTGACCCCACTACAAGAAGAAATATGTTGGAAGTTACATGAGTTGATTTGAACTTGATTTGTGAGACCTGCAACTCTGGTTTTGATTGTTTTCATGCAAAAAATGTCTGTTAGTGAGGTTCAGAGAGGTGGATTATGCGTGTAGTATTCCTATATTGCAAATTAACAGCAGAAACAAGGAACCTCATCACTGTTGGTGGTCATATTTTTCATCATAAACTACACCAATACCTGGCTAAGAATCAACTTAAAATCATACCGAACCAAAAGTTTCTGCAACACACTTCTATCCTGAACTACCCTCTACTCTAAGAATCAGACACATATCTTTCTAGGGACAATGGTCAACCTGCCACATTCCTCTAGTATCTAAGAAGCTATTATGGGGTACAGAAGAAATGTGTTAGAAAATGTAGAAAGTATGGTTAGAAGTATATTCTACTAGCACTTGCTCCAGAGACCGTATTGCTCTGTGCTGTCCAACACCAAGAGCTTGTGGTCATCCACCTGACAGCAAACTATAGGGATGGTCTTCCCAAAAGTGCTATCAGCCAGTTGCACTCCTCCTCTTCAGAGACTTACTGGTGTAATTCTGAGTGTCTCAGAGAGACAGAAATGAGATATGAAGATATGTAAAAACAACCTCTGTATTGCTTGCAATCATCTCTAGTAATCACTTACAGACTGTGTTTTTGTATACTGGGTGTTCAGAATATGCCCACAACAATTGTTTTAGGAATGTCTGGCCCAAATAAACATGATTATATATTCCTGTAGTTTTCTGCAAATGAATAAATCATTACAAGAATCATGTGTGCACATCTGAGAAATAATATATGAGATAAAAGTTAGCATGGGAAAAACAAAGATTAAAAGCTGCAAACAAATTGCTCATGGAATGAATTCAAAAAGATTATTTAAGGACTGTTTTCAACAAATTTTATAGAGCACTTGTTAGAACTGGCAAATTCAATGTGCTTTAGAATGTTTTGTCTTTTTTTGAAATTCCATCATGTTTCATTTAGGGATAGGGTGGGATGAGAGAGGCTGGGATGGATTGGGATGGGAAAGATAGTGCAAAAAACAAGGCACTGTCTGTAAAATAATGTTGGATTTTTCAGTAAATAGATCACAAGCATAAAATATTTCCAATTAGATGTGAGATTGTTTCTTTGATATGAAGAGGCTGTCTATGCATCTTTAAAAGGAAATATTTACTCTAAAAAGCCAGTGAAACTGTGTTGTTATTCAAGATAAAAATCTGTGCTTCATAATTTATATTTTTGAATTCAGCATCTGAAGAATGTAAATAATAGAGAACAATGAAGTTATAAAAAAACATTAGGAGTTCTTCCATGGTGATTTGTAGGGGTTTTTTTCCTCATACTTTCCACTGTTGTAGACTCAAACAAACAGGAAAACTACTTGGTTTAACTTTGTTATTTCAGTTAAATTCTTATTTCCTGTCATCTCTATTGTGGATTCTACAGAGAGGATAAAATACAAAGAGTTAATTTGTAATTAAAATTGATTTTATCTCAGCAACAAGACAGATCGTGATAGAAGGTAGATAGTGCAGGTGGTAAGTAATTTTAATTAAGATAGTTGGGAGAAGAAAAAAATCTCAAAACATTAATTTTCTGATGTGCTATCTAGAGAGTGAAGCAGATTAGGGACTTTTAAATTAAACTTATAGGGTAGATGATAGAATCTGTATTACAATTATTTATGAATATAGGCTGAACTAGAGGAAAAATTTAATTTTTTAAATTTTCTTTACACTCTGAGTAAATCCTGAGGAAGCTTCCAAAATCAGTGAGTAGCAGTAAAAAACAAATAAAAAAAATCTTATCTAACTCTGAGTATCCCATATACATGATTTGTAGTCTCACTTTCTCATGTTTTCCCATGCTTTACCTCCCTAACCTGGGGTTTAGAAATCTTCCTTACTAAATGAAGGTCAAAATTCTTGTGCAATCATAGGACTACAGTTGTTGAGATGGAGAAAGGGAAACAGCAGCAAACCCTGCAATAAAATCAGGAAATCTGGCAGACTAATGCAGACACTATTTCCACTGTATTTCCACACAGCTGGCAGTGATACAGAATAAATCCACTGTCCATTGCCTGTCCTCCTGAAGAGTTTAGGTCTCTAACCTCACCACTGACTCTAGATGGAGGTTGCTGAAGCCAGTAACTTTCCAGCACTTTTGAAATTCAGTTCTATTGCCTCAAGTCTTCAAAACCTTGTCTTCAGTGAATGACAGATGATGCAATCTGACACAGCCATTAAGTTTCTATTCAATCCTTTCAATACTTTTAGAAATGTAATATTTGTTAGCAGCTTTATTTATACTAGTGAGTAGAAATTATACAGAATTAATTTAAAACACATAGAAAACATGAGACAAGATACATTTTTATGGTGTAGGAGTCAGAGGAAGCTGACATCTGATTCCTTTTCAGCCATCTGTAACTAAATGAAAGTAACAATACCAAAAGTCAAACATACACAAAAGCATGCACACACACAAATGTGAACTCTGAGATGACTCATCCCCTGGTGAAACTTCAGCTCCCCTCTGCATTAATTCACCTTTTGTCCTTCACACATAGAAACATTTGAAATAATACTATACAAACCACACAGATTCAAACCCAAAATGCGGGGTCATCCTTTTTCTAAAAAACTAAGGAACTGCAGGGTTATGATTCCTGATTTGCAACCATATGCTCTGAGGATATGGTGAACCTTTCATACAGAGAAGACCAAGTATGACCAGAGAAAAAGATTTTTGCCATTTACAGCAGAATCTCCAAAACTTCACAGGTAGGGAGACACTCTTATGGGCAATACCCATGATATGAAGGTGCACATCCAGAACCTGTCTTTCTTCAACTAGTGGAGATGTGCAGCCAGTCATCTCCACACTTTCTCAACTCTCTTTTGACTGCATGAAATATAAATGCATATTCCCCTGGCATTGAAAGATACTGAAATTAAAGAAGTCACCAAAGTTAAATAAGTAATAAGTTAAATAAGTAATCCCCAAGAGAAATCCATAAAGTTATACTAGACCTGAAAAGAAGACTCATTTTGTGGTTGTCTCCAGTAGAAAGGGTCACACAGAGACAGCATAACCCTTTTTTTCTTTTCTTTTTTTGATAGTTTACTCTTAACTGAAGGGTCAGTTAGAAAGAGAGAGCAGAAAAAAAGCCCACATAGCTACCAGAAGTCAGCAATTCACTGCCATTTAAATCAGTGTAATAATACCATGGGACAAGGCAGGTTTGAAATCATTAAGGAGACTAAATCTTGAGAAAGGAAATTGTTGTAAGATTGCATTATTTATAAAGTTAAACTATTCACTGGACTGAATCCAAAGTAGTCGTTATTAAGCAGTGAAACTTTGCCTGCAATGAACAAGCCTTTCTGTTCTGTCTTATATCAATATTACGCACAGCTGGTTTTAGTAAAAATTCTGGTAATCAGTTTTGGACCTATATATTCTGCTTCTGCAACTTTTTAATTTTATCATTGCAAGTCTCTTTGAATGAAATTTACAAATATACACGTACAAACAATCCCCCCAGCTATAACTTCAGCAGTTTTAAAGGAAAGAAAGAACATGAGGTTTGACCTGAAAACAGCCTACTTGCATTCCAATGTCCCTCTCATAGCTTGAAAATGTTCCTGAAATCTTCTCTACAAGATTCATTTTCTGATATGGTGGCCAGTCCTAAAAAAATGATATAACATGTAGATGGATATCAAAATCTTATGGGTTATCCCATGGGAGCATGTCCTTAACAATCATTCCCATAAAGATTTTCCTTTTGAATAACCATGGAGAAATCTGCAAATGCTTTCACTCTAGGAACTGAGAGATTTAAAGCTGTAACATTTCATTGAGGTTGGGTAAAATAATTTGCCAGAGACAATATCACTATGTATCCCACAAGAGCCTTCAAAGTACAACACACAAAAAAGAAGTTGTTGGAAAGGCATGGGAAGAAATAAGGTATGGGGAATGACAGCAGAGTAACTATGCAGATGATTTTCCCTGAGTTCTCTTCAAATGACTTTTGTCTAGAAGAGAAAATTCAATATTCTTGTTCATGGTTTGGTCCTTCTTTCTGTAAATACATTAAGACATAAAATGAGGATTGATGGCCATAAAGGTATTTAGTTTCATCAGTGCTGAAAAATAGAATACTCCAGTGCAGAAGCGGGATTAGGAAGCTCATCTCAACAGGCTTGCAAAGGAAAAACAAAAGGCATTATTATATCACATTCATAAGCAGCATTCAGAGAAGGTTCAGACACTGATGGACCTCTACTCACCTTCCACAAAACCTGTGGAGGTTTCAGCCATGCCTGAATGGAAAATTTTACAGATCCCAAACAGAATCCTTCAGAAACCAAGTGGGAGATTTCCCCATAGGAAGTATCAGGCTATAACCATGCTATTAATGCTACAGCTGGCAACAGCATTAATTATGTCCTCTGAAGAAGGAAAGTTCTAAGAAATCCTTATTCTATGAAACACTGATTTTCCAGTCACACAATGAACAGTGGAAAGAAAATGGAAGAATTTTTTTTACTTAAAACTGCAGTAGGGCTATTGAATTTTATGAATGAAAGCAAAGGACCCATTCCCATTCAGCAGCAACACTCCGGTCCTCCTCTTTATTAAGAGTTCTGAAAATAAGACAACTCACTGCAAATAAATAAATAGTTGGGAAAGACAACAAATTGAGTGTGCATTCAGCTGCAAACATCATGAGATGAAGCCAGAATGCTCAAAGTTGTCTTTTTTTCAATGTGAATATGTTTATAATTTTGAACATGATACATTTGTCATATATATAGGTAACCAAAAAGAGAATAAAGTGACATTATCAAATTTCCAGTCTACTTGATAACTTACTCTCCTTAAAAATAAACCAATGGATTAGATCAGCTATAAATTAAAATGACAGATTCACAAGTACCTGAATCTCAGCAGAACGTAACAAGAATATTACATCTGTCCAGATGGCACACCAACAGATAAGTACTTTGTTTATAGAATGTCTACACAGAGAGGAAAGAAAACACTTTCTTCCCATTTGCCATGCTCCACTCTTGATATTTACAGGCATTTTGAGGGAAAAAAATCTAGTGATATTTTTCTACAGAAAATCAGCTTCTGTGCAAGCCCTTTCAATAGATGCTTCCTAAGGACACACACTAAGGGAAATTTAGTGGCCTGTATCTCAGGTGATTATTCCTCTCCACTGGGTATAATTAATATAATTATTCAATAAACGTCAAGTTTATTGAATAGTCATATTAATCATCGAGAGACAAGTGAGGAGCATACCAAGTGAACTCCTTCAGATCATGATGCTAATCTTATGATTGCTGTAAGTTTAAGCAGCCTTCTGCATAGCACCACAAATCAGTCTTTTCTCAGCTAAATCCTTGAGGATGGCTTTCCACAAAGAGAGGGGAGAAAAGGAAGAAAGTAATAGCCCTGAGAAAATTGTATGGATTTTAATTACTTGCCAATTCAGATTCCCCTACTAGAAATCTTCCCTGAGTGTTATTTATTTTTCAGGAGAAACAGGACACCATAGAATAACTTTACTTCATGTTTGACATATACAAGTGTAATGTTCTTTCCATATCAGGAAATGTCTAGTTCACGTGGCACAAATTGCCCAGAAGGCATTATCATAATTGAATAAAAATAAAAAAATTAATAAAAATAATAAGGATCTGGTTTCACATACATACTCTTCTGGTTTAAAGTGGAAGCTGGAATATGTTTTCCCGAGAGCATGGAAATATTTCCCACGGACGATACTTCACAGCAGAAAGTACCAGAAAAACCACATTAAAAAAACCACACTGTGAAACTCAAGTGTTTTCAAATGAATGTATCTGTTTCGTTCACGTACTTCTTGCTTAACTGGGAGGACTACTATAATTTTTTGTAATCACCAGTCAGATGAGATAATTACTTGAAAGATGCTTGACCTAAAACAACCTAACAAAGGCTACTGTGAAGAGACTAAAATACAAGACCACAAAAAATCAAACTTACCAGTTTCTGCTGTACTGTTATATTTTAACCATTTTTTCTTTATTTACTTGAAACTGAATCACAACATGATTCTCAGTGTAGAGAACTTATCATTATTTCAGGGACAGGCACAGGTGCATCAAAAGCTCAGCAACATCCATCAGCATGTTTTACGAAATTCAGTCTGAACCCTGAAATTCACCAGATGTCCTCATATTGGAGTTTAAGTATCATCACAAAGAAAACTGCAACTACCACTGGCTGTTATGCATGTCGAAAACAAACAGTTCACAACAGCACACGATGAAAAAAGTTATAAAATAAAAACACCCTATGTAAGCAAAACTGTTTGAAGTTGATTCCTGGCATGAAAAACAGTATCATCAGATACTGCCAAACATCTGTGATGAGTTTACAAGTCAGCCAGAGCAGGGGGGTAGGTTTGCCTTGATCTCTCTCTCTCAGTTACTTTCCCCCCAAAAATAATAGACTTTTAAATGTAAAAAACAACTAAATAATTAGGAAAGGGGAAGGCATGGATGAGACATACCAAAACCTAAGAAACACTGAAAAACTACTTTCCCCCTTTCATTGTATCTTTTTACAAGATCTTTTATCATTGTATATTTTTATCTTTTATCTCCAGGTTTAGAACCACTGATTATCCTGGTTGCAACAACTTCCACTCAGTTGCCTTTCATCATTAAGAAATTTATGATATTCAAGATCTGGATGTCTAATAATCTCTGCCCCTCCCAGGGGTAGTCTCTAGACTTCTCTGCCATTGTAGAGTCTTGAGAATTTTCTCTTTCCTGAAAAAACAATTATTGCAATGGTATATCCAATCCAATTGGTTTAAAAGGAATACAACAGGATTGGCAGTGAGAATAACAAAAGTGTCCTTCCAACATCTTCAGTGTTTCCTCTCCCAGCATATGGTTCAAGCTCTGCAGTAATTCTCCCTGGGCCAAATCCTCTGCCTCTCTGTTACAAAGAGTGGGAAATAATAGAGCAAGGTTTGCTGGGTTACAGCTTTACTGCCACATCTGCTCTCACTGCAGAGGCACAGATTGCAAACAACTGCCTGGACCAAAAGCCAGGACAAACATACCAAGTTCTGTCTGCAGTTTATGTGCCTTAAGACAAAGAGACCATTTCAACATTTACAGCACTGGCAATATTTTGGCTCCATTGTGCTTCCCAGGAACTGCTGCTATGTATGTGCAGTATTGCATGAAACTTCAAGCTTGGGGTTTTTATTTCTTCATGTTCAATATTGGGTTGTTTGGGTTTTTTTCCAAAATGTGCAGGAGTTAATGAATTAATTGGCAATCAACTTAGACCAGAGTCCTCAACAGCTATTTATGTGTTGAAATATCTCATTAATGAAAGCAGAGCAAAATATAATCTAGCAGCAAAAGGTAAGTCTGTAAGTATCTTACTTCTAAGCCCAACTTCCTCTACTACAGCTGTGTCTGACTGTGTTTTGGCATAAGCTAATCTCCATGTTCTCACACAGCTCAATGCTCTTTTAGAACAGCTGCATAGCATTTGGGGTGGCGGGGGGAGAATTGCATGATGTGAAGTATTCCGTTTAACAGCATTCACTGCAATTATTTTTCAGCCGCACAATGTCTAATTGGATTCTAGGACTTAAAAAAGGGGATAAAGGAAACAATATTCTCTCAAATCTCCCAGTATCCCATTAACCATCTGCTTCAAAAATGCATTCCAGGTTTTAGATAGCAGTAAAGCAACATGTGGAAGATGCCATTGGATGTAAAAATTCATTATCATCATCAGTTTTATATGTCTTAGGAGATATGAGTCCAGCTGACAACAGATGAGTTGAGGGACATCAAAAGAGAGGTAGCAGAAGAAAAGACTAAGACACAAAACTTTTTTTCAGAGCAACATTGTTAAATTGAACACTACTTCTTGTTTCAGCTTGGACACAATTGTAATGCAGACCTGGCATGACCTGCATGGAATGGAGTAATGACAGTGTCATTTTTCTAAAAGCAACTCTGAACAACCAAAGCCGAAGACAAACATTAAGGATTTTTAACAGGATGAAAAAAGTGGCCATTACAGTTTGGAAGTTCACTACCACCGCTTCCACTAATTGACAGCTAGCCAGTTTTGAGTACTAGAACAGTCTTCAAGCTCTTCTGGAAGCAGGCAACATTTAGATACTAAACTGCATTAGAAGTGCTATTCAGACTGCCTGCTTCAGTTATACAGTAAAGGAATTCAGAATTCCTTCTCCTCTTTTTCAGACTTAATTCTCACTTTGAACTGTATGTTGTAGTTTAAGGCCTTGCGTTCGGAAAATATTGGGATGTAATGGAAAGTTAGTAACCCACCCTTCTCTGTTAGGATAGTAAAGTCTCCTGCAATTAGCCAATAGCACCTAACGATGATGTAAGCAGATGGGAGTAACACAGTGACCCTAAGTTTTAAAATGTTGAATTCCTCTGCAATAAATCACCATATTCGCCATCCATCACATTGATGCTGTGGGATATGGTCTGTGTGGCGAGGAGAGCCACCATGCTGGCTTCTATTCAGGGTGCTTGCCTTGCTTGAAAACCCACAACTGTATAGGCAACCCGTCTCTGAAATTTGAATTATATTTAAATGAGATTACTGGTGTATCTAGCCCCTAATCTTTCTCTTGCATCAAGTCACACATCCTATAGGTCATTTCTGGTTTTTTTAAGGCCTGTTGGACAGCTGTGGAAATTTCTTTAATAGTAAGCATAATCAATAGTTCCTGAATAGCAAGTGTAAAGAATAAAGACAGGAATGTTTGATGGCAATGGAAGAGCATTTTGCTCCCAGACCCACAATGTTCATTAAGGATGGTGGAAGTACTTTTGTCACTGCATGAGATTTAGCATGCTCTGCATTTTTCTAGATGACAAGACAGAGAAGTTCATCAAAAACCTAACTAAACTAGCTGCAAATTACCCTGTGAGTTGGAAAGGGATTGTGGGTTTGTCCTACTAACAATAAAAAGTACCTGCTTCCTGTTTCTTAAAGCATAGCTCCCACTTCACACAAATTCTTTTTGAGGAAGTGAAAAAGTTCTCTAGCAAAGGAGTTGTTAAGAATTTTATCTTCTCTGAAAAAAACAATTCTTGCCACGGTACTTCCTATTCAATTAGTCAGATGTAAGAAAGAAGCTTTATAGACATACCAGTCACATGAAAATCATACATCTGAAAAACTCCAAACTGATGAGATGGTGTTCTCGCACCTTAAATCCTGGCTATAAGAAAACAGAAAGCATTCTGCCAAAAAGTAAATTAACAGTATTTGTATAAACATTTGTTAGTCATTGTTGGTTTGGACTGAGATCCAGCACAACAGGATAGATTTAAAACACAGAAAATTGGAAAGGTCAAACAAGGTGAATACAGATTTGTATTAAGTACATGGCAGTGACATACCTAAGTCACTGTGTTCACAAAGGATGCATTGAGAAAACCTTGGGAGGCTCTTCTTCTTCCAAAGCAAGCATTTTACAGGACAATCAGCCAGCCATCCCAGAGTGGGGGAAAAGAGGACAGCTGGCACATACATAACAGAGGCTGAAGGTTCACAAGTTGCTGTATTCCATGACAGTTAGAATCACAACCCCTAAATGTAAATATTCTCCTGATACCACCCTGCCTTTTCCAGGAGCCCTTATTGTATCTCTTATTCTGCTTTCTGAGCATGCTGACAAAATGGTCTAATAAAAGTCTGTTCTTTTGATTAATCACAAAATTAAGTGGCTAATGAGAGCTGATAAATTAAAGAGAGATAAATTAAATCTCACTGGAAATTGTTGACCTTTTCCTCTTTCCCACAACTCCCTCTCCAGCCCTCTATCTGGAGATACTGTGAAGCATCATGAAAATGTGGAAATATTCCCTTCATCATAGAAGAGTCCACTGCTAAAAGGTGTACCTGGTGTAAGATATATCACCTGGGGCCTCTCTGCTCTTGACAAAATTATCAGGGAAGAGCTCTCAACCTTCTTTTAGCCTAAGAAATCACAATTCCTTAAATGGAACAAAGTTTCCAAATGCATAAAAATCTACTGTTTTGCTGTTACACCAGCATGCCCAAGTATCATGATGCTTGGAATACTCACACAGTAAGAAATGTCATGTAGCTGTTCATCAGAACAGCTGTGTTTTACCCTCACTGTCTGACCACACCCAATGGGAAAGTGAGAAGGCAAAAAAGGGAAGCAGACAAGAGGTAGTGAACATCTTGCCTTGCCTTTTCTTTCCATAGGATTCTTCTTTAGTAAACCAAATTATTGGATAATATTACCTTTTAATATGCAAAGAGTTTTATTCACTGTCTCAAGGCAAACTGCCAGAATTAAGCACATAGCATAACTAAGAGCTCAAAACACTGATCAAAGCGTGTGCCAAAGTACTTTTTCTCCCTTGCTTTCTCGTCTGCTGTAAAAGCAGTTATAGAAACCAAGCAGTGATGCCATTCATTACATTTAATACTGACGGCTTTCTTTACCTTGAGGTAAGCAGCCATCCAAACAGAAAGAAATATGCCTCCCAACAAGAACAGGAATGAGCAGTGTACTTGGTGTAGCTGATTTTCTAGTTTTAACAAGCAAACATTAAGTATCTGGCATTGTTAAGAAACTAGACACATAGGCATATAGACAAACATACCAGAAATAGAAGTGCTTGGCCATTGTTTGAAACTATCTTACTAAATGTACGTACTGGATTTTATTGCAGTTTCTCTTTTATTTTCCAGCAGCACTGCTCCACAGCAATCTCTACCTGGATTTTGACAAGTTTTGTGCCAGACAAGAGTCTGATATCTGGTAGACCTGTGCCTGAAGGCATACAATGGCCCAGAAAGGCAAGTTAAGTGGATTCAAGGTCCTGCCCCCATCAGCTCAAATCTCTGTGACAGAACCAGGTAGCAACGCCTCTTGCTACTTTCAGTCACTTTCAGTACCTACAGCAGAAGCCTGGTTCCCTTCCTGTTACTAGTACATGATACAAAGAGAGGTACAAAATGGTTTATGAGTAGCTGAGAGCTTTTGAACAAGTTTTCAGGCAAGGTGACCCAGGGAGAGTAGGTATACAAGGAAGATTGGCAGATTCATACAAAGGAGGAATTATGCTGTATGGAGTATGGCAGGGAGAATGTAAGAAGCTCTCTAGTCCAGTGAGCTGCTGACTCTTTTGTATCCACAGGAATATCATTCTAACAGCTTGTTCTGGAATACTTTCAAGTCAAACACGACCTAGGAAGTGGCAATCCTTTCTGTAGTAAGAAAGATGAGTATTTTGAGTAAACAGTGGGGGAAAAAAAAGACAAGAAAATAAGAGATTGTTGTTACTGAGTAGAGAAAGTATGTAGCATATATGGCCCACCTAAAGCACATGTGAAAGAATAGCACCTTTGTAAGAAATGATCCTTGCAAATCTAACTATTAATCTAGCTCCTGAAAAATTAGCATATTCAAAATACTTCCCATGATTCCTTCTTTAAATGCATTTCAAACGTTTTAGACATTCTAGAACACTGACTGGGAAGTTTAGACATTAAGTAGCAAAATGTGAATGTTTCCAGAGCCCCACTACATAAAGTTCTTTCTCTTACAAATAAAAGTATCTTTCAGGAATGGCCTCTGAGGTAAGTAAACTGATGATACTTTGTCTTTCCAATCAAGTTTGGAGAGTTGTGAGTTTCAAGTCTAAATGAAGCAAGTTTATTTTACTTGTTATTTTTTTATCTTTGACTTAAAAAAAAAAAAAATAGAGTGATAAAGACATAGTCGCCTTTAAAGTGTTTTCTTCACAAATGAAGTCAGTTCTGATGCTTTAGAGGGAAAAATCTGTGTAAATGACACCAAAGATGCTCAAAGGAGCAAGCCTGAATTTATTCCAATAAATCCTTTGGCTTCATACACAGAAAAACCAGCACCAGAGTTTAGGGATAAAAGAACAGCTCTCTCCACTATAACGATAACTCCTTTTTATTTCTAGAAAAGGAGTTTTACAAAACCAGTAAAAATAGTTTTCCTCTGAATCTTCCAACAGAAGATTCAGACAATGCTCAGAAATGCTCAGAAAGAGACAATAAAAGCAGATGAATTTTTATCATTAAATCCTTCTGAGAAAAAATATTTGGACTACCATCAAATTCTTACCTAGACCACAGAAGCAGGACAGAAAATGTTTGTGTCTGTGTTTTATCCTCCTTTTCTTTGCTTAAAAGGGTTTTGATTAGTAGGCATAAGGAATAAGTGCTAGCTCTCATTTCCTGGGGAAGAGTATGCCCTTTGTCCCATGTGGGCAGAGACTAACAGCTGCAATCTACCTATTCATTTCTGCAGGTGACATCACTCTAAAAGGGTTGGTTCTTCCAATACAGAAAGCCACAAGGGACTGATCATTTGGGGCTATAGTCTCCTTATCTCATAGCCAGACACAGTTTTGATCAAAGCTTTATTTTGTATGAAAAAGAAAATACAGGGTTCTGGAAATGAGTACATTTCACCCTAATTTCACTTCTGATTTAATTTAAAAATGCATTGGCATTTTCAAAGCTTCTTTGTTGCCGTTTCATGATTACTATTGGCCAGCATCATCATCATCTTGTATTTACTACCATGTGAAAACAGTTTTCTTCATAAACCACAAAAGCCCTTTGATATTGCTTTCAGTGCAGCATTAATAATGTAATCTGATGCCCTGGGCATTATGCTACATAGTTTATCAACAGCACATTAACCACTCAGTACTTTCTGCACAGTGTTACTATCTTATATACCATCAGTTCCTGCCTAGATCACATCTATTTTGACTGAGAAAAAAAAAGTACCATCTTGCCACTAGCTGATGGTGGTTAACTGTGGTCTCATCCCAGAGGCATCAGAATATGATTCATGAGACACCATAGACAGTCATTCTCACACAGCATCTGAAAATGAAATTTCAGCTTTACAGGAAAGGCTGCAATTCTTCAGCAGATTCATATGCAGAGTTCTTATTGCAACAACTTTTTTCTGACCTTGCAAAATCCATTACTCTCAGAATCACTGAGATTGGAAGGTACCTCTGGGGTTGTCTTGTCAATCCCCCTCTGATCAAGTAGGGCCAACTGACTCGCTTGTATTCAGCAAGAAGCATATGAATACCAAAAAAAAATTCCAGCCCCTTGCTACAACTAACCAGTTTCTTAACCAGTCTGACAAAGAAGGGAGATAGGCAGTGGCAACACTCATCCTGGCTTGCCTCACTGCAGGCTGCAACGGGCAGTCTGCCTACCTGACACACTCTATCCCAAATCATCAATCCTTACATTGCCTGGATCATGACTTCAGCATCCTTCCTATTCATTTTACTCAAACAGGTCCTTCTGTTTTCTTCCAGCTTACCCCTCACAGTTTTCATCCCTGTAACATAACTACTTTAATGTTATCCTCAAATTCATCCATTCTTCATTGCTGTAGCAAGCCTAGAAGGTTTGGCAAAACCAGATCATCCATTATAGCTTTGGGTTAAATTTCACTTTTGTATACCCCGTGCTTTGCTGCTTTATTTCAGCAGTTCACATCGTGAATGTACATTGCTTGCACATGAGATCTCAGGAGATTTATTTCATTTGATAATAAGCTGACTATCAGCAGAGCTTGCCCAGCCTGACCACTATGCATACAAGCTCCACTTGACAGAAATTTTTGTGAATATTTGCTTATTTAAAAGGTGATTCAAACACTTCAAACAATAACTTCTTTAAAATAGATATTAGAGCAGTTTCACAGCCTAATAACGAAAAGCCCTGTGCAAGAGAAATCTCACCTACAGTAATTTAAGAGTTTTCACAGTATCAACCATTTTTAAATTATCACTGTTTGGGCTCAGAAAATAACTTGGTGAATTTTCTGAAGAGTCTCAGTCTGGATTATATCAGAAATTCCAATACATCCTTTTTTAGCTCTTTTTTTTTTTTAAATGAAAATTTAAATAAAGTCACAAGAGTATCCAAAAGTTAACTCTAAGGAATATGAGAGAACTGAAATTAAGAAAATTATGCTAATATTGTTTATGTTGCATCCAAGACACAGAAATGCACCCCATAGCTGTTCTTAATACAAAAGTATGAGGAAAAAAGGTATTTTGGCCAAAGTGAAAACCAAGCAGCATGTCCAGATTTTAATGGCAGTCAAGAGGGTTCAAGAAGCATCTGGGCAATTCTCGCAGGTGCATGGTGGGATCCTGGGGTTGTCTTGTGCAGAGCTGGGAGCTGTGAGGCTCTTCCAACTATGGATATCCTATCGCTTTGATTCTAGAGAAGTAATCCTGTAAATCCTATCACTTTGATTCTAGAGAAGTAATCCTGTAAAACACAGACATCTAAAGTATGAGGTCTGAGGTTGGGACATGGTTGTCCAAACATTTCTTGAATTCTGTCAAGCTGAGTGCTGTTACCACTTCCCTGGGAGCCTCTTCCAGTGCCCAATTGATTTGACTCTGAGTGGAAAACCTTTTCCTCGTGTATAACCTAAACGTCCCCTGACACACCTTCAGGCTATTCCCTTAGGTCCTGTCACTGGTCACCACAGAGCAAAGACCCATGTTTGCCCCTTCTCTTCCCCTCATGAGAAAGCTATTGACTGCAATGAGGCCTCCCCTCAGCCTCCTCCAGGCTGAACAGCCCAAGTGACCTCAACCACTCCTCAAGCAGCTTCCACTCAAGGCCCTTCACCATCCTCGTGGCCCTCCTGTGGACACTCCCTGATAGTTTACTCTCTTTATACTGCAGTGCCCAAACCAGCCCCCAGCACTCGAGGTGAGGTGCCCCAGCTCAGAGCAGAGCAGGACAATCCCTTCCTTGCCCGGCTGGCCATGCTGTGCCTGATGCCCCCAGGACAGGGTTGGCCCCCCCAGCAGCCAGGGCACTGACTCATGTTCAATTTGCCACACTTTGTAATGAATAAAATATTTCTAGGTTAAGTCCACAACTTAAGAAATGAGACACAATAAAGTTTATGCAAAAAGCTGCTTTCAGTTTCAAATTTCAAATTTCAAATATTTTGGCTTCCTATCAAATCAGAGATCTTCAGGTTTGGTTTTAAGGTATTTTAATCACAAGAAGTGTTATTTGAAGTTCTAGGTGCTTAACACTCCCAAATGCAATTTTTAAGTTTGTAATTATGTGGGCTTAAAAGCTTGTATGAGAAGAAAAAGAGAATTTCCTATACTCTTTTTTTAATTCTATAACTGCCCAAGCAAGGTAAGATGGTATTTTTATGGGGGGAAAATCAGCCATTTAAAGCCACGAACATAATGTCTTGTTGACTGGCCTGCCACTGTGTTTCTTAAATAGATTCCCATGGTGTAGTTGGTTGAAAGAACCAGATATCAAAAATATCAGATACCACAGATGGGCACATGAACTTTTATTTGTGCACAAAAAGACCCCAGCTGCTAAGCATTAATACCACAGATGGAGATTTTCATTGCATCACTCTTTTCACAGAGGATGAATGTATTCTGTGTTTATAGAACTGCCCAGAGAGAAAGAGATGATTGGTTTTGCTTCTTGCCAGAGAATCTGAAACTTCTACAGTGAATAATTACAATCACATAAATAGCTGTCCCATCCAACATATTCTCATTTTTGTAATGCCACTGAAGACAATACTGATCAACACCAGCAAGAACTCAGAGGCAGAATCAAACTCTACCTCTACAAGTTTTGACACAAATGAATAACATACCTTGAAAACTGCATATAAAAGTTGTGTCTCTTCCAAATCTAAGTGATCAGGTTTGAAACAGCTGATTTAAGTTCAAAGCAGGCAAGTACATAGGCAGCTCATAAACACAGCAAGTAGATTTGTGTTCGTACTTCCTCCCATTTATCAAAGTCATTGTCAATTATCTTTGAAAGGTTATGGCAACTTAGGGAATGTTCCTGAGGGCTGGCAGAAAGCAACCATAGGTGGTCTCTTCAAAAAAGGCAAGCAGCAGGATGGGAGGAGCTACAGACTGGCCAGCCAAGCCTCAGCACCCAGAAAGGTGATGGAGCAAGGAATCCTATAAACAATTTTGAAATATGCTATGAACAAGGAGAAAATTCAGACAAGTCATCATGGATTTAGAGACTACTCAGCCCTTGGTGAGCCTGCATCTGGAGGCCTAGGTTCAGTTAGTAGGCTTCAAGGGCTTCCTCACAGTTCTGGGCTCCCTGGTACAAGAGAGAGATAGGAGTCAGCCCAGAAGAGTGTCATGAAGGTAGTTAAAGGACATGGGGGATCTGACATACAGGAGGAGAGCAGTAATCTCATCAATGCATATAAATATCTGATGTGAGACAATAAAGGAGACATAGCCAGACTCTGCTCCATGGGGCCCAGCAACAGGACATGAGGCAATGGGCACAAATGGAAATCCATAAAAATAAGCTTAAATATAGCAGAACCTTTATTACTGCAAGGGTGGTTGATGACCAAAACAGGTTACCTAGAGAGGTTATGGAGTCTCCATTCTTCAATATAATCAAAACCAAACTGGAGAAGGCTCCCAGCAACTTACTCAAATTAAAGCACTGATGTCAAACTAGACATTTTTCTTCTATCCCCAATAAATCTTCTTAACAGGGAAAAATTTAGAAGAAAATTAATGTTCATTATTTCTAGGTACCCTTTCTGGTCATTGTAATGAAGCACTAAAGTTGTGTGCATAGCTGTCAACTCTGTTCTTTATACACCTTACATCATGAGGCCTGCTTTCCACATTTGTTTAGTAACAGAGAGCTGTGCAGATTATTACTTGGCTCAGAAAGATAAAGTCACAAGCAGAAAATAGGTGAACTCATGCAAAAGGAAAAATATGAAGGCCATAAAATATGAAAATTTCTCTCCCTAATATCATCAGTGCATGGTCATGTCTCCCACTCAGCTCACATAAAAGGTCACAGAGGGAAAAATCTCTAAATTTTACTAGAAAGTATACACCTTAACCAGAACACTTGATTCCACAAAACAAGGATCTAGCTGTGCTCCTTTTTTCCATAATACAAGGTATTCCAGGTATGCAAGAGCACAAAGGTGCTTCCTATCCTGGGAGTGTCCCTAACCATTTTATTCTCCACATGGTAGCTGCTTTTCAGAAACCAATAAAACCTTGTGTCATTTCACCTTTTCTCTAATACATACGACTCAAAGGTAACAAATTCCTCATTATTTCTCTCACAACATTACAGAAGTATAGAAGAGAACTAAATAAAATGGAGACCCACTACCCATATGCAATGGCGTTTCCTTCACAAATTTCTCCATATGCCATCTGTTTCAGGGGATGGAAGGGGTACAGCATCCCTCCTCAGAAGTCATGGCATAATGTAAAACAAATGGAATGGAATAACTGGGTTTTGGTACCATTGTCTGACTGCAGGCAAATTAATTCACCACACATCATCTTAGGCAGTCACTAAGGAAAATAATTTACTGCCAAGACAGTGTCTCTAAAAGTCTCTGACACTTCTCTCAACTCTAGTCATTACAGCCTGGATTTATTAACTTGCAGAAGATTGTTTAAAACTGAGCTCTTCTGGTTGACTAGGATAAGAACAATAGGGCTCTCATTTATGTGATTTAATTAAGCTCGATGGAAGCTCCTGATTAGAATATGTGTGGGTAGTGGTTTCTTCCCTATTTAAAATGTTATTAGAGGGAATCCAGTAAGTGTTTCATTATTGTTAAGTGCAATCAGAGAAGTTGTTTTCTACCAATTAAATGCTGCTAAATAAATAGTCAAAAGAAGTTGGCAGTATAATGCTTTGCAGCTGGTGGATTTCTTCTCAGAAACTTCACAGTAGACGTGTTCCTCTATGCACACATATAAAAAAAGAGAAATTTGAGGAAAGCACCTTAAAATCCAGAATGGTACAGTTATTCATTGTCAAGATAATACTAATGAGGTAAGAATAACAGCTTTTTATGTAGTGGAAAACAGGATAAGTGGCCTTGCATCTTTCTCCTGCACACTTAGCCTGAGTTGCTGCATGATAGCTTGCATGTTGGGACTCTGTATTGCAAGGGCATCTTAGTTCAACATCTTTTTTAAATGGAAGCCTGAAACACAGACCTGTACAATAAATTATTATCACTTGTCTCATGGATAAAATCCAGAAGAGTTGGGGTTAGGTAACCTTCCCCTATGGATCACTTGTGAGCCTTGCACTGAGCCTTGTGCAGTTCCACAGCTGGGAAAAGACTCACTGAGAGCTATTCTACAGGCACTATTCCCGTTGCAAAGGTCCTGCTTAGAAGGACCTTAGTTGCAGAGGTGCATTTAGGATGATAAAACTGAACCTGCATAAAAAGGGAAAGTTAAAACTTCTAAATACAGAGCAGAGGGAAGAGACAGAAAGTGATCTCCCTAAAGACCTCAATAGGTAGGTGTTTGTAACTGGTTTTGTTTGCTGTACCACATTTAGGACACTTCCATTCTTAATTAGGCTTATCACTGTGCTTATACAAAATTTTAAAAATAACTTAAATTGGAGGTGAGTCTTGTTGCTGTCTTAAAGCCCACAGAAAACCTTTAAAACAAACAGCAGTCAGAGCATAAACAGGATGTGGATTTTACTCTTGACGCATACCCAGCCCATTTCACCAGCAGAACATCTGTGAAGCATTTCAAATGTGAATGTTACATTGTTCTACACCTAAAATGAGAGGTGAAGGAAACAAGAGAATAGATTTTGAGTTGCAACTCTGCCTTTTTTCCTGTTCCAAAATCTCTTTTGTTTTATTATCCCTGTATGCTTTGCCTGGCAACCCCAAAGCACACTTGTTTCCCACTAATACTTGCGATTTTTTTTTCCTCCTTGTTTCCCTCACAGTTTGGTGTGGTTTCTTGCATAAGCATGGCATTCCAATCATGGAGTTATATTTAACACTCATTTCATTGTTTGTATGTCAAGTCTGACAATGGAAAACCACATTAAACACAGACATATTTGCTCTTTAAAGGCATTTTCAGCTGAGGCTCACAAGATGGAGTCACAACTGTCTCCTCAATAATATAAGAATGTGTAATCCTTGACAGCTAACATGGTACTTTGATAATCCTGTACTTATCTGAGTTACTGAAAATACGTGATCTTATCTAAAATGGTCTCAGATCCCCTTTTCTCCATCTACAAATAAAGTGGGCCCTTTCTGCCATGCTGTGCTTTCATAAATTAAGGAAATAAGCAGTCTCAAAGGTTTCTCTCAGATGATATAACCTTATGTTCCGCATTCATTTACAATTAGTGTTACTCCTCCATGGTTACTCTTACAGGTACACAATGAAAACTCCCAGTCTGAGCTGTCTTTCTCCCTGCTATTTTAGATTGTTGTCTACAGAAATTTTAACACTGAGATAAAAGTAAAAATCTCCTCAGGAAATGAAATACAGGGGAAACCAAAAGGGGAGCAGCAGACACAAATACCCCTGCACAGTTACAAGAAGAGGGAAGTATGGGTTACTCATAAATTATGCAGATGACATTGCAGCCCAGCAACAGGAAAGTCAGTTGTGGCTGTAGGCATGTGAAAGACTGGGTATCAGTTCTCTCCCCTGCCAGTTTCAACTCACGAGCTGTCACTGAAAAGTTACTGATGTAGGACCTGTCACAGAGAAGTGATGGGCTTCTACTGAGCAACTGGACAATTGAAAAAAAAAAAACAAAACAGAATCTACAAAGCAACATCTCTTTTTTTGATTCTCACTCTAGGTTTTTATTTTGGTCCTGAGTGAGAAACTGTCCACTTTTTGTGGAGTCAGCAACCCACAGAACAGTTAACCTGATGTGTGTGGGTCTGTGCGGTGCTGCTCAGTTTCCTTGGCTGCTGGACAAACTTACTCAGCTGACAGAAGCAGAGGAGCCTGCAGGTAGCTCCTGCTTGGTACCACCAATTATCCTGACTGGGAGGTCTTGCCCTGTCTGAAAATGTGGCAAGAAGTTCTCATCATAACATCCCTTAGGAATACAGCTGTTTTCTTTGAAAGAAATTATGTATTACCTTGAAGGACCAAAATAGAGAGGTTCTCTTCACAGACAGGTTTGGGTCTGCTCTGTGCAATGCCCTGGGGGAAAAGGTATCTGGACTCCAGCTGATGCTGCACAGATGTGGAGCACCCAGTATCTGAAAGGATGCAAAGTTTATTTGTTATCTATATTCATGTTCTTATTCTGTCTCATTAAAGGAGTTACTAAAGCATTTTTCTGTTGAGACTTTCTTATTGAGATCCTGAAAGAAACCTGCTCTGTCTCTCTTTCACCTCAATTCCCCTAAACTCCCCAAACCCATGCAGAACAGATTTGGAGGCCTGTAGGTCCAACCAACAGGTGAATACATTAATTTACAGCTTCTAAGGGGGACAATTATGTATATGTATACTCTAAATACCTTTTCAGATATGGAATATGTTCTTTTTGTTTTTGCAATTTGTGCAAGACCTCAATAACAATTCCTGGATTTTGATGTAACAGCTAAGGCTGAAAAAAACTTGGAGACAGAATGGAGGTTAATGAGGTTAGATGAGAACCAATGTGAAGGCAGCACCAGGAACAGGTAAATGGGTCATTACTAGAAGACAGGTGGCTGAATAGACATCAAGAGAAGGTTGCATCATTTGAAAAGAAAAATCTGCTTTGAGAAGTAAGAAAGGTATTAAAGTAGAATCAGTCTTGATTATGCTGAAGGACTGAAGAATTCCTATCACTACAAAGAATTTTCTTTCTGGAGAGTCAGTTTTCAGGAGCTCAGAGCATGAGCAAATGCCATAAATTTAATCAATACAGTTTAAGAATTTAAGAATCTGACAGAACTCCCTAATGTACAACAGGCTCTGTTCATAATGCTGTTGAGCCCCTCTGCATTTTAGCTGGACTTCATTTGAACAGTGTTAAAATATCAGTGTTTTAAGTACAATGAATACTATTATGAAGTCGGGAATAATATAAGAACTACATTAGAGTTGGTTGCTCATAGTGCATCAGCTTATTCTCAGTAGGACTATAAAACTACTAAACTGGATCATATCCATGGCCTGCTCCAGTACTGCCCTCCACCTATGACCAGGACTGACTTTTGAGAGGAAGAAGTAATCAGCTCCACAGGCCACCATATGGTAAGACCATCCTCCAAACCAAATTTCTCCTGACTCTGCACCATTTCCTACAGCCTGGCTTGCACTCTTAACCTATTACTATTGTTAGAGACACTGTTAGTCCACGGGGGCTAAAGATGCCACACGAAGCATGTCTGGGACAGCTGCCCCAGTGGAACAGTTGCTTGGGTTAAGAGCAGGCCAGCAGAGGGCTGCCACGAACAAGTACTGCTGCCAACTTCAACTCAGTGCCCTGAGCACAACTTATTTAGCACTTTCTATTTCACAGCAAGAATTGTTCATCATAGCCTGAGCCCAAACCACAGTCTAGAACATTACCATGCTAAGCATTGTTTCACAGTGTGACATATGAACCTCTCTTCCAAGATATTTCTAGCTTAATGTTCCATGACCAAGGATTTCTCCACAGGAGCCTTCTTCACGGGGTCAGAAAAATATTCAGCTCAAACTTTTTGTGGACATCTCCTTTCATAGATCTGATTTTTTTTTTTTTGATTTTTTTTTTTTTAAGAGAGAGACTAAAAAGAGATCCTGGCTTTAATCCTATTGCAGCTAGGTTCCTGACCTACATATGCTTTTTCCAGTCATGCTTCTAGCTCAGCTGAGCTCTTTCAGCTGGTGAGTATGTTGAATTAGTTGCTTTATCCCAAATTCAACTATACTGGCTAACTGAGTTCACTAGTTTTCACAAATTGTCCCCTTTCTGTGGTGGATTCACAGATTCCTGTTTTTTGTTCTCAATGTCTTTTTGTGGCATAAACCAATGTATAATAGCTACAATTTTCCTTTTATATACACAAAATATCTGCATATTGTGAACATTAATAAGTGAAACAGGCTCAGTGGGATAGAAAAAGGGAAAGGAAATGGGATAGAAAATGACTGATGTTTTTCTTTCTTTAAACAGAGGCTAAGCCAAGACAGTAATTGTTGCCTACTTGTCTCACAAACTGTGTTACAAAAATGTATACACTGATAAATTATAGCTTATTCTAGTCCTATTCAAAATCACACCACACCATGAACAATTATGATATGAATAAAACGTGTCCCATATAGCTTACATTAAAGTACCAAATGGAACAGGAATAATTTTGTAAAAGAAAAATTAATCCACTCTATGAATACAAATGTTTACCTATTTCCAAGTAAAAGATTTACTGTGAATGAAGTAAGGAAGGGCAAAGGGCAGTACTGAGACTGGGAAGCAATTATTTCTAGATCTGCTGCTGATTTCTAGAATGTCTTTGGATAAGTCAATTAAAGTGCAGAGCTTTTTAGCTGACACAGCAACCCCTCTCCTTCTTCCTTCCATGTCTCCCACTTATCTGGAGTCATGTTCATGACTGGAGCACTCTGAATTTCCTACTGCCTGGCATCCCTAGAACTCAAAGAGACCTGAAAAAAATTATAACCTATTTTGACAAAAAAGTAAGAGTCAGATTTACACCTCATTTCCTTCATACACATTTGAAACAAATGTCAAGCTTCTCACTTTCAACATGTGACATGCCATTATGTGCCACACAGAGCAGAATGAAGAGTGAGAATAACAGCTCTTGGTAAGCTGTTTTTTTCAGAAGAAATGTACACTAGTTAGCACTGCAAACACAGTTTAAAAAGTAGTTTTTTAAAATAGTCTTTACATATTAAAGTACCTTAAAGTTTTGGAGGTGTGAAGCTATATGGATCTTTACTGCAGTGCACACTGTCCAGTCTTATTTTCTTTGCACATTAAAAGAGGGAAAAAAGGTCCTTTATTTATAATTGTCCTCCAGCCAGGCCTTGCAAATAAATTTCACTCTCCATCTGATGTAAAGAGGACAGAGAGAGGACTCACATTTTATCAACAGGTAAATTTCTGCATTTACAGGCATTTCACTACCACTGCCATCAGCTTCAACTCAGCTCTGTATGCAGGATAGTTTTAATTCCCACAGGCAATTATTGCACCTTTAGCTCAGACACATCTCCATTGGTTTATGTCAGACAATCAAGGTGACAGTGAATACCCCCACCCATGTCACATTCTATGGAAATACATGCATAGCATAAACAATATGGTAAAGCAACTTTTCTTGCCTAACATCCTCCTTCCTGGCTGACTCTGTTAGGTTATTCTCCCGATCACCCCTCTCCTCCTCATTACACAAGTCCATCAGAGTCTTTCATTCACATCAAGTTCAGCCACTTAAAAAGTCATCAATAACACTGTGGTAAAAAGCTCATTTATTTTCTTTTGAGAAGTCACCCATGTCAAGTCTTTTATATGTAAAAAAATTGGTATTTTCTTTATAGGAAACAGCTTTTGTACCCAGCTATGGAGTTTTTGTTCCCAACTATGCTTTAAGTTTAAAATTGGACTTTCAGAGAAAAAAGCTTGTGATATTATTTTTATTCAAACAATGAAATTTGAAGCATTTTATGAATACACTATTTAGACAACTGTTATATATTCTGAAATATTCAGCATTCAGATCAGAACACTTGTCTTCTTATACATGAATAAATACCAAATGCACTTGCTTCTGTTGCTTCAAAGTAATAAAATGGTTTATGGAAACAATGCAAAGCAAATGAATTTACTTTTTTAAAAAATATTTCTATTTCCTTGATGTATCTAAGAAAAGCATTTAAGGAATATTGCTTATTCTGTAACAAAAACTGTGTTTAGTATTTAAAAAAATAAAATAATGAGAACAAACTACTATAGAGTAAGCATTTTTTTTTTCAAATAGAAGCTAGATTGTAAACCTAATTAACCAGGAGAGAAAAAATTTGTAACTCCTGCATTCTCTTCAAAGTTGCAGTGCTTTGTATGACAGCTATACTTTAATGCTTGCAGTTTTTGGAGTTTAAAATAATCATTAAAACAAGAATAAACATTTACCAAACAAGTTTACATATTAAAAAAATCCATCCTAAAAAATTATATTTTTAATACAAGCAAAAAAATCAAGGTATGTTGCAAATTATTCAAATCAAAATGTTGCAAACTTCATCTAATTCATCAGTCAAATGAAATCCTATTATTTCTCCTGTTTGTCAATATAAGTTCAGTAACAGAAATCGAATGCAAATTTTTTTTATTTCTATTTTAAGTCTTCCAGAGGACATGCTGTCCTTAAATACTGTGGAGAACTAAAATGCTACTCAGAGTGCATGAGGACCAGGCACTTACTGCTTATATGCAAAGAGCATTGCCTTGACCTTCCTAAAAAGCTTCTCACACCAAAAAAAAACCTGTCAAAATAAATACAGAAATTCAACAAGTGATTTTTTTCAATGTCTTCCATCATGTTTTACTACTAAATGTGAAGCATCATCAAATGCCAGGGTTAACTTTATGCTGAACAATAATCTTGTTCTAAGCTACTCGTGGCATTTAGGAAATAACATTTTAGAGATACATTGGTAGATGGTGCTACCTACAGACAAAGCAATTGAAATTTATTAGGAAACCATTTAGTCTGTTACTAAAAGAGGCCCTAGTTAAAATGCTTTGATGGCTCCCAGGTACTCTGAAATCTGTGGTGTTCATTTGCCATATGGAGTTATACCATTGTAAGAAGAGCGTATGGGGACGCTGCAGACACTTGTGTGAAGCTGTCTGATGGACTGGGATGCTTTTCACTGTCCCCTGAGTAGTTGCTAAGTGCTTGCTTCCATACACACAGCCAACCTACTCAGTCTTCATCCAGTGCCAATGCATTTTACACCCTGGGGACTCACAGCACTGCACATTCGTCTCCTTCCTCAGGTGAAAACACTGAAAAAGCACTGGAAAAACAGTGGTTTGACCTTTCAACCTTTCCAGCCTGCAGAAGAGCCAAGCACGTAAGATCTACTCTTGCTTTTACTGGGCACAGAAAAGAAGAACAGTATCTGAACAGTTATACTACATCTGTCTGTCCATAAGGTTAAAACTCATTTTATCTACCACCTTGAGAATAACAGAGTGATAAACACTTTTGAGTCATGCAAATTCAAATGGTACAAGGAAAGGATACAAGAAGTCTTCATTTGAAGTGACTTTACAGCAAGCATTGGTTACAAAGAGGAGCAGTCAATGACTCACTATTCCAGTGGAAACCAGTGACCAGTGACATCCTTCAAGAGTCCATACTGGGACCAGTAACAATGATGTCAATATTTAATATCATTGTCAGGAGCATGGACAGTGGGACTGAGTGCATCCTCAGCTAGTTTACAAGACAGCATCAAGACGAGTGGTGCAGGGAAGTGGTACAGTGGCAAGGGATGTCATCCAGACAATCCTAAAACAAGCCTGAGTGGGCCCATTGGAACCTCAAGAAGGTCAACAGGGTGGAGCACAAGGTTCTGCACCTAGGTCAGGGCAATTCCAAACATGGATTCAAACTGAGATGTGAAGGGATTGAGAACAGCCATGAGGAAAAAGGCTTGGGGGTACTGGTAGATGAAATACTGAATGTGATTTGGTAGTGTGTGCTCACAGCACAGAAAGCCAAACCTGTCCTGAGCTGCATCCAAACCAACATGGCCAGCAGGGTGAGGGAGACTCTGCTCTGGTGTGATTTCACCTGCAGTGCTACACCCAGCTCTGGGGTCTCCAGCAGAACAAAGCCATGGACCTGTTAGAGCAGATAAAGAGGAGGCCAGCAAGCTGATCCTCTCCTACGCAAACATGCTGAGAGCTGGGTGTTCATTCTGGAGAAGAGAAGGCTCCAGGAAGGCTGCTATAAAGAATCCTTCCAGTACATAAAGGGAGCCTACAAGAAAGGCAGAGAAACAACTTTTGCATGGACAGGTAATGATAGAACCAACAGCTTTAAACTGAAAAATGGTAGATTTAGATTAGATACAACAAAGAAATTCTTCCCTGTGAGAAAGGTGAAGTACTAGAATAGGCTGCCCAGGGAAGCTGTCCAATGTCCCATCCCTTAAAGTTTTGTAAGACTGGATTGGATGGGGCCCTGAGCAACCTGGTCTAGTGGAAGGTGTCCCATGGCAGGGGTGGTTTGGAACTCAATGATCTTAAAAATTTCTTTCAACCCAAACCATTCTACACTACTTTACAAACTGACAAGAGGGATATTTCTGAAACATTTCCTGTATTCCCAGTTAAGATTGCCCTTAATCCTCCAAGATTTTTGTTCCCTGAGCATCACACAGTGGGCCAGGAATTAAATGCACATGTCTCTGATTTAAATCAGTCATAGATCTTACCCACTGAGCAGAAAAATGCTAATCTATTCTTTTGCAGATTATGGGTCACCGAAGAACACAACCAAAGCAAAAAATGTTGGCCAATTGCTAATGGGAGAGAGATTATTTTTTTCTTTCTGCTGTATATATAAGGTAAAATGCAGCTCTAAATGCAAGCATTTTGGCTCTGTCAACATCATTTATAACTGCAACATAAATGAGACCAGTACAAGTATAGTTAATAGCTTTCTTTCTCACTATTAAAACCAAGAGAGTATTTTGAGGACACAGCTGAAACTAACAGAAACAGAGCAGAGTAAACTAATATGAGATGGCAGTTTTCCAGGCAGCTACCTTTTTGCCAGTTCTTCTCTAAGTAGGAAGCCCAAAACAAATGCAAATAGCCAAAAAAGTAAATTTTGTTTCTAGGTCAACATATACAGAACTAATTTTAATACTTTAGGTGTCCCTGATAGAGAAAGAAGAAAACACTAATTTTTTTTAAAAAAGAATGTTGTACTCTATTAATCAATTCCAGATCTAGTCAACAATGGTTTCTAGAGATTTTAATAGAAACATATTTTCACTTTGTTTATATTAGACATTCTGCTCAAAATCTATACTTAGATATCCTCAAATAACATGATAATATGTACCACAAATACAGGAAAAATAGATTGGCAGATGTGATTTTAATTACTAAGTAGCTTCAGAACTCCACTAGCACAGACTATAGTTCACAGGCAGTAGAATAACTTCGGATCTTCTCAAGAAATTTTCTACCTTAGCAAGACAATAATGAGTAAATGAATATTAGAAAAATCTTCCACAATTTTGCTACAGTCATTTGCAAGCTGATCTGTAATTTGAGCTAGCCTAAAAAATAGGGATCATTATCTCAACAGCTTGCAAACTACTTCCCTAAAAGAGAAGTCTGAAAAGGTAAAGTACTTTCCTCTGACAAGTACAGCAAGGAAATGTTCATATTCCAGTCTCATAAAGAAGGTTGGACCAAAAAAAAAAAAAACAATGAGGCTGGATAAGTTACAGACACTCCCTAACGGATGGAGGAATTTCCTTCTCTAAGGACAGTGGAATACCAGTTTAGTCATCCAGCAATTGCAACAAATATGGATTTGGAACATATTCCCCTTTTTTCCCCAGTTAGTCATGGTCTACTAAACACATCACTCACTGGTTCTGTATGCTCTGCTGCAGAATCTCCTCCCTATTAACTCATACCGAATGGCACATGTGGCACCTGAGTGCTTCCAATAAGTCCCAGAGAGCTAATACAAGCTTTATGGAAGGACATCCTGTCCAAGAGAAAACATTATGTTCTTTCAAGCCAAAAGCTCCACCTTACTCCTTTCTGTGAAAGGTCCCTCTCCTTACTTCAGAAATTTCAGTTCTTCAGAGCTTTTTATCTCTTCTCATATTCATGTCATAGAGATACATGTATTTCTTTTAATGTGAGAACCTAACAGTACCAGAGCAAAAAACAGTAACAGAGCAAAAGAGTGAAGCTCTTACCAATCCCATATACATATTTTTATTAAAGTGAAAGCTTGATAGCAAAGTATTTTTTCCCCAGTTCCTTCCCTTCCCCCAGATTGAACAGGCTACCTTTGAGCAAACCATTTATGTCAGTACCTCAAAACATCAGTTCTGTCCCAATCACTCATCATCATTCTGTTGTCCCAGTGCTGTGAGAAAACAGCATCAGTGGAGCAGAAAGCCACCTTCCTGTATATGGGCTGTTACATTGTACATTAATTGTCCAAGAAAAGAAAGGGAGAGGTCTTGGGAAAAAAGTATACTTTCCTTATATCCACTATAAAACACATTGGACTTCTAATGTATGTTTGTCTGTTTCCATGCAAGACACAGCACTGGGTTATGCATAGGAAATGTTAATCCATTTAAAGGATGATGTTGATTTATTTGTCATTCATCATGGATCCACAGCCACATTTTAAGAAATGTGATTCGGGCTGTTGCCTAGAAAATAAACATATAGATTGGGTTCTCTGGTGTCTTTTTTTGTATCATTCTTAATGTGACTCATTAAATGAAATGCTGAAGACATTTAATGAGAACTATTTATTTTTCTTAAGTAGTTCTTGAGAGAGCTATTGTCACCAGCTGCTTCCTATGCAGTGGCAGCAGACCCCCATCTGCACTCTGTCCCTGTGGGGATACTCATCCTGTCTCCATGTTTCTGTCTGGGAGGAAAGGGGCACTCATCCTTGGCCTTCCTGGCTGACCTCAGAACAAAGAGCTCTGAGCAGAAGGAAGTGCAGATAAAACTCACCCACATCATCTAATACTCACTCCTAACACACAACTAACTCAGCCCCCCCTCCCCACTGCTCTTTCAAAGTAATAGTAAACAGGTAAATGCTTATACTTGGAAATAATGTTGTAAGATGAGTAAGAGGAGCACAGAGGCAGATGTAACATCTGCAACTCAGTTCTGATCATAACAGATTTAAATTTATATCACACTGAATTGTCAAAATTGTGTTTATTTAAGTTTAGATCTCAGGTTGAACTTTGCCATTCACTATTCTCCCTCACATGCGTGGCAGTGGTGAAATCTATGAATAACATGAATAAGCGACAGTAGTCTCTGGGATTCTATAAAGACAATGCTATTCACTATGGCCTAGAACAACTGTCTGGATAGGTATTTAGCTAAATTATCTGGATTATGATTTATTAAATTCTGAACTTGAAATCAGAGGACAAATTTTAAAGTAATTTTACATAATTTCAGGAAAAAAAACAGAAAAAGAAGTTCGCAACAGTGATACACAGCCAACTAAAATTTTGTACTCTAGTGTATTTGAGCACACAATACAAGATTTATTCTCCTGTGTATATAAATCTGTTTCACACATTCAAATAAATGCAGCTGTGTTTATTCCAGAGAGCAGAGTTCCAGATGTATACATACAGAACTCCAGATATACATACAAGCACCTTATTACATTACAATTTTCCATTACATTTTTCTAACACTTAGGATTTTATGCCACTGAGCCCTCTGGAATATGCCCCAGTACTTTCAGCACTTGCCCAAACAATACAACCTGAAATCCTAAGGGCCACCCAAGTTTGAACGGCTGTGATACCACATCCATGTTTTGCCTGGAATTGAGAGGAGGCTTTCAGACTGTTAGAATATAAGGTACAGGTTCAGCACTTGAATAATACCATTCTTCCAGCAGTATGATACAACTGTGAAGTCTTAGACCTTACATAACTTCAAGCTATACTAAAAAAATAGAAACTCCAGAAGAAATTCATATTTTTGCAAGCAGGCAATGTCTGCTTGCAGCCACAGTATTGAAAGCATGCCAAAAAAACTGACAGTGATACACATGCAGAAAGGCACTTGAGTGAAAATTTCTGCTGATTTTTAAACAAAAAAAAAAATTATTCTCTAAATAAAATCAAATTAGGATGGATTACAGAGCCTCACAGCATTAAGTAACAGCTCTCATTAACAAAAATGCAAAAATTATTCAGAGCACAAAGCAATAAACTTGAAAACATAAACCACACCATTCACTGCATAGCCTGCTTTTTAGATACCATCAGCATTACTGTACTATTTAAGACAAAGACTATAGAATTAGTACTTCCAATACAAACTGCTGCATTCTATAAAGGGCAAACAAGACATTTTAGATTACATAATTGTTTGTTTAGCAGATTATATTCCCAATATGAAACATACAAAGGCAATATACTTAGTAAATAGTGTATGGAGCACAACCTGAAAGTCAAAGCCAGAAAAGAGAGTAAAATAAACAGAAATACAGGGAAGATTCTCTACAAATGTGCAAAATGCATTGCTTATATTAGGGAAAATATTATTTTGTTACCAAATATCAAAGGACTGTGGCAGGGAAAAACAGGAAAAATACTGTTATCAAAGGCAAAAATTTAAGATCAATTTAGACATTTGGGGGTTTTAGTCCATCAACTTATTGTGAAGATTTCAAGCAACTGTATACTAGAGATATTTATTTTTCTGAAACTATTTGTGCAAATCACACTAACACCCTGTAAATAAGTAATTTTCAAAGAATAAAAATGTAAGTGCATTTCACAGTTGTTTTCTGATTCAGTACATAATTTAGAAAGCCTGCCTCTGTAAATGATCACATGCTGTATTGCAATTGATTTTTTAAATAAATAAATTTATCAAATAAAAACCATCTATCTTTATTGACTAATAGCAGAGACAAGTTGGAAATACTTAAAAAATCATTGTTAAGGGATATGATCCCTGAAAGAAGGATTTTGCTTTCTATGAAATGACTCCATAACATTTAACACTTTCATAGTGCAGGCAGTCCAGAAGAACAGTATCAAGAACCTTCCATGACATTTCTCTTCTGGCCTGAGAACTTCTATATAAGGAATGTACACAAAGGGTACATTTTAGGAGGTTACTGGCACCTGAAATTGGCCCCTGAGGTACAGATGTAGCATTGCTACCATGAGAGCTTATAGTTAACAGTTTAAAAATGAGGTGTGGAGGGAGAGAGTCCAGCATTGAACCTTTTCCGGTGCATACACTGAGGCACTGTACTGCATATGTATCCAGCAGAACCCTCATTCAGCTTGTAAAGTCTGATCCCATACCAGGCATACTTCATGGAAACAGTTTAAAAATAAGTTTTCCCAGTGAATAGCAGGTGGGACTGCCCTACAAAATCTTTTTTGGCTTGGGGCACAAATCTGCTGAAATACTTCACCCTAAAGAACGATAAAAGAAGAATTGCTTGAAACTTTGGTCTAGTCTGGCTGGTGTCTGGGCAGAGCTTGATAACTCTTATATTTTATGAAGGAATCTGCCACACTGTGTGTGTTTACATTGAATAGGTGATGACCAGCTGAAACAGCCGTTTTCTGTTCTTGGTGGTCTCACAAGTTCGAGCAGTTTTTCATCCAGAGACAGACTGAAGGGAATCCACTGTACACATTGAGCTGTAACAGGATTTGCAAGTACCTAAAAAGTGAAAATAACTTATGCTTGCTGCAACTGAAACTCTAGATCCTTTATTAGCAGATGACTGGATTGCTGACAAGAGTTCAAAGAGCTGGTGATAATGAAGTCAGGCATAAGCAATCTGCACACCCTGGAGGAGTCAGTAAAGCAAAGTGAGAGGGAATTTGGTAACTAGATTGTGTTAGAAAGCACTACAGTACAATGCAAACAAACAAAAAGATTACTGACAGGTCAGCAATGAGAGTATTTGAAATAGTCTAAACTAAATTTATACTAATCCACCTATGCCCATTTCTCCTTCACATAGACTCAAAATACCCTGGCAGGACTATTGGCTGTCCAAGTGAGGTATAATCAAAGACTGATTTAGCATTTCTACAAGATTAATTAAATGGAGATGAATGTTCAAAAGTGAAATTGTGTTAATTAAACATCCTTTATATTATGTCTTTTGACTGGGGTACAGTTAATTTTCTCTACAATAGCACACAGAATAACGCAAGGAACTTAGAAAATGTGATAAATACTTAAATAGTTTTCCTAATGCCTGAGACATGACACTATATTATATTTTGATCCAAAATCCAGGTCTTTACTTACTGAATGGGACAAACAAATCAATGACACATCCTACAGAAAATACAAACACTGAATAAAGGACTTTGGAGTCAGGTGCTGTACTACAACAGCCATTGTACAGGCACAGGGTATTACTTTCTCTGGATTTTACTTGTAAGCCACTAGAAAAGAGAAAGTCTTCCAAAGGCTAACTTAAAGCATCCAGATTGGGCTTCTCTCCTTAGACAGCCTTTGGGCTTACTCTACAGTGGGTTCACTCTTGTGAGAATAGGAAGCTTGTGTGAACTTTCTCTTCTTCCTATTTATAAACAGCATTTCCTAGTCCCCATTTAATTTAGTTTTTTTTTTTTTAATTGAATTCTAGCAGCTCACTGACTGTTTCACATACTGCCTCATCTGTACCCCTAAATCCATACCAAGTACATTTTAATGTCCTATTCTGACAGAGCTGAAAAGGATGATTTTCATGAACAGAACTATGAATGCTAATACTCCAACAATTACAAAGAAAGTCTGCTGCTTTTCATCCATAGTGTCTCCTTCCACAAAGGATAACTGGTATTTTGCACTCAGCCATCTGTGCACAAAACAATTAGTGGAAGCACGGAAGCCAGACAACATCAATGACTTCATAAAGCTGTGCTTACTTTCATACATCTTTCAGTATTTCTCTACAGTATCCTGCCCAGTGCCTGCAATGTCTGTTTAAATGCAGACAAAACTACACCAGCAAACAATACAGATTCAGACACAAAATATCATTGACCTGTGACACCCTGAAAGGTCATAATAATCCACAACAAGCACCAGAGAAATGGAGGATACTGGATTGCAAGGTACTACAATGTCAGCAGTAAAGGTAAGTGTTTGTTACTACGACAAGAGGGATACAAATTTCAGTGTTACGTCTAATCTGCAAAATAACAAGCTGAATATTTCAGTGCCCTTCTGTGTTAAATTTTAGTCTCTCAAGCATTTCTTATTTTCAACCATCATATAGTTGTTCTCCACTGAGATATATGAAAAGCAGAAAAGGCTTCCAAACAAGAAAATATTTTCAGAAATAGATACATGAAACTAATGTGGTTATCATCTCTTTTAGAGAAGTAAATCAGCATTTCCTCTGTGTGATTAAATAATTCTTTATTGATCAGATAAAATTATGCTTTTCAGAAAGAATGAATGTATCTGTATACCTCGCCAACTGTATATGAACCATATACATGCAGTAGACTGTGCTGCTGCTGCATATTATTTATTCCTTTAACACAGGACAGAATGCTGGGGTTGGATGGGGCCTCTGGAGGTCATCCTGTCCAACCCTCTTGCTCAAGCATGATCACCCATAGCTTGTGGCCTAGGGCCATTTCCAGATGGCTTTCTAATATCTCCAAGATTAGAGTCTGAAAGACTCCACAACCTCCCTGGCAACCCATGCCAGTGTTCAGTCACCCTCACATTAAAGTGTTTGCTGAGGTTCAGAGGGAACCTCCTGTGCTTCACTGTGTGTCCATGATGCCTCTGAACATTTGCCTCTGGTCCTTCAGGTGAAGGCCTTGCTTTCCTACGAATGCTTTGTTTCTACTGAAGAAGTTTTTCATACATTTTATCTCCTGTTTAATTTGTATGACAAAAATAGTTTTTCTAGTACACTTGTACTACCTGGTAGCATCATCAGACTGGTATCAACACACAGAGAAAACTATCACTTCACTGTTTGACATGTAAAATCTCCTCAGCTGGTCATCAAGCTTTTAAAGCTTTTTCATTTGTTTTAATTTTTTCATTTCATTTCATTTTTCATTTCATTTTTCATTTATTTTAAATAAAGTGTCTGTACTCAAGCAGCTAGCAAGATTATGTCTCTTTCTTCCCTGATATTAAGGCAAAATGCCTACTGTAAGTTTTGTGTTCTTCCATATAAACTTGCATGCAAATAGGTGATGTGAATTAGGTAATGAAGTAGGCCCTGGAATTTATTTTTGTCATTTCCAGCGAATCTCTTTTGCAGGCAGCATTTTTAAGGCAACTTTTTGTTTGAAGTACAAGTTTGGCTGGCATCCAGGCTGCAGACTGCCATGAAAAAGGCAAAGAAAAAATTAAAACCAGCAAAGGGCAAAGTCAGTGGGTTCAAGATGAACTTCTAGCTGGAGAATTCCACTCCCATGAATCCACACTGAAGGAAGTATCTTGAGGTTCTTGAGTATAGATGGGAGGCTACATGCAACATGAGGGAGGAGAGGCCTAGCTGTGCAAGCACCCTGGCACAGTAGCACTGAAACAAACACTGCTGATTCATCAACTGTGAAGTTCTTCCAGTTGATAAACTGATTTAAACAAGTTTGGTATGTGTTAGCGCTTGTTCACAACACTACATAAGGGGAATTTGAATATTTATAATGTCATGCTTGGCTAAAGCTATCTTCTCATTGCCCAATTGCCATTAACCTCATCACTCCTACAGCACTTTGAGTCAAGAAACCCCAACTGCAATTGATGGCAGATGGACTAAGTCCTAATGTGAGGAAAACAGAGGGAGACATCTCTCTCTTTAAATGTTCAAGAATATGTACCTCAAGGAAGGGTGACAGTAGAAGGAAAAACAGCTTAGGGCTAAGAAAGCATAAAAAGTTAAAGCCTGGCAGACAATTACATCACTAACTATGCACAGTGACTTGGATAGGAAACAAGTGAGGGTAGAAAAATAAAGAACATACTGAAAACACCTCCCTTTTCATCACTTATTTAAGAAAAAGCAATCCAATACCAAGGAAACAGTTGGGCAATTATTAAGCAGATCCAAAGGAACAATGAGAATACATAATTTTTCTTTTTTAAAGTGTGGTTAAATGGGGACAAATTAAGTGAAAAGTCAGTCTCTTCCCTTCAGATGAGAAAGAATAGGTCAGGTAAAACTCCAAAAAATATGCTTGAGGAGGTTTATGAGAAGGTTTGCCAGAAGGACTGACATTAGCTTAATGACTAATTGGAAATCAAATTCTTGAAAGTCTTACTTAAAAGTAGTTGAAATTAAACAAACTTAAAGATCTTGGGACTGATTTTCCTTACCCTGAGTACAATTGTAGAGAGGCTGACATCATACACGCAATCATCAAAACAATTCCTGTCCTACCTATTTAGCTAACGAAAGAGAACAGTTAAGGAAACTTAGAGTGATAATGAAAGTGCTCACAAAAATGAATGGAACATATGTTAAAATGTGGAGTACTACAAAGTAAATGGTAAAGACAACAACATCAAAATTAAGCAGTAATGTTGACACATGTTGTGATGCACCATAACCAATATATGTTTGCAACATCTAAAACAAGAACAAGGTCATGTGTAAAGCACAAAAGCAGGGATTTAGAGATGTCCTTATTTGTTTGGGGTATTTTTTGTTTGGTTTTTTGGGTAGGGTTGGGTTTTTTGTGAAGTGAATTTTACTACCAGAATTTAAGATAGAAATATCATATGTGAATGAATACTACAATCACATAGAAATGCAAAGAACAGGAACCCATCAACCCAAAGCAGTCTTAGAATGCATTTCAATATTGCATTTTGGGATATCACATACTGTTTTGTAACAAAAGATGTTGAATGCTGAACTGTTTTTTCAAGAAGAAGTTATAGGGTTGACCATTTTGGAAATGAAGATTTAAAGTTACCAGCAAGGCATGTTTTTCAAAATTCTCTCATACCAGCTGCAATGAGTTAGTTAATCAATTTTTATGAAAATTAATAGAAAACACCAGGGAACTTTTCTTCTTTTTTTTTTTTTTTTCAATCTATCTATCTTTCCTGTGGCACCTAAACCACAGATAACTTGTCTTGATTAATGATATATTCACTATGGGAACCCATTATTAAGCCTTGGTTGCACTCCACTGCCTGAGAGACCTCTCTGAACCCTCATTGATGAGGCAATGTTAGGTAGTATTATATGTTGAATCTTTTTATTTCAGTCACAGTAAACAACTCCTCTGAAAAAAATATGTATCAGAAAATCAGCAAGAAATTTATAATCTTCACAGAATTGTACCCTAGGGTAGAAAAGTGAAAATAATAGTCTTTATAATCAGTCAAGATTAGAAATAACACTAAAAGTGTTGAGGCCTGAAATGGTCTTATATGCCATTTCTCAAGTAAATAGCAAAGGAAGCATTTATAATTTGTAAAGATGTACAAAACAACTGTCCTGAGTATTACTAGGATGAAGTTAATTTCTTCATATTCACTTATATGCTGTTGCATTTTGAATTTGTGATCAAAACCAGTGTTTCAGCTGTCTAAACAGTATGGAGGCTTTCTCTGTTTCTCACACTGCCACACCTGCAAGTAGGCTGGGGTTGCCCAAGAGGCTGGGAGGGGACACAGCCAGGACAGCTGACCACAACTGATGACATCATGTTCAGCAATAAAATGGAGAGGAGTTGAATTTTGGTAGGTAAGCCATACTTCATTGGTGAACTGACTGGGTAAGAGTCTAAACACAGGAGTTGATGTACGATTACATTTGCATCACTTGTTTTCTTTTTTTTCTCTTTTCTTCCACTTCTCCTTTACTTAGGTAACAATTTTTATCCTGACCCTTGAGTTTTCTTGCTTTTGTTCTTCCTTTCCTCTTCCCTCACCCTACTGCAGAGGTGGGGGGAGTGAGCAAGTGGCTGTGTGGTTCCTGTCAGAATTAACACACAACAAAAGTATAGTTTTGTAATGGAGAAGAGTCTTTTAAAAAAGTCATTTTGTAGCATGAGTCAACCTGGTTTGCCGCCAGAATGATCTGACATTTGAAAGACTTTATACCAAAAAGTGCCCATGCGCCGTGCCTCGAATGACAAGACCTGGCTGACTGCCCATTCACATCTGTTCCCAATATGTACCCCCAGAAAGTAATGAAAATCCTATAACCACAGCCTCAATATTTATTTATTTTTCACAGCAAACAAGCTTTTTCATGAACTGAGCAGTGACTTTAGATCAAATGTGTTCAGATCGAATGCGTTGCTGTCGAACAGGAACAAGGATAACCCTTGGCACATGAATTCATATAAGGATTTGTAAGTTTTAGTAAAGAAGACGGAGATAGAAAGAACAGATAAAAGGAAAAGAAAATCTAAACAAGTACTAAGACATTTTGCATTTTGGCATTTGCCTCCAGCTGCATATTTAGTTACAGAGCGACTAGAAATCATAAACAAAGTGTCCAGACAAAACGAGTTCTTAATTATGCAAGTAGACTCATGAAAAAAAGCAGAAAGCAATCATAGCCATCTCCACCTCTAAGACAGAAGATTCCTGAAGACAGGATAAAAAAACAAGGATGTAATTTGGAACCAAGTTAGACCAGTTCTGAATAACATTTTTTTTTTTACATGCTGAGTATCAACATCTTCCACCTATGTTTTTTCCAAAAGGACTGACTCTTGAAAGCGATGAGTACTTCCCAGTTCATTCTAAATATTTTACTTATTCATGCATTTAGATGTCTAATTTTAGACAAGTGTGGTTAGCAAATATCAGCCTTGGACCATAATAAAAATAGTATCAGGATTTCTCAGTTCTGCTTTAAATTTTCAATGGAAGCAAGAGAATGCTTTTCAGTTCTTAGGCCTCAGACTTTTAAAAACACTTCTCTGTCCTGAGGTATATGGAAGGCAAGGGTGCTTGTTTGCAGTGCATTGCTCATCTTCTCCATTTTCCCTCTCCCATTCATCACTCCACTTGAAGATGCACTCCCAGCTCCTACTTTGTTCTCTGGGGAGCTGAAGTGTGTGTTAAGTCACCATCCTGCATTGCTATGGAGTAGCAATAGCTACAATAATTTTAATTACACAACTGAGGACCAGCCCAAACCAGCCCAAACCATTCATCCACACACGGTGTGTTTTTTATAAACATGTATCCTCTCTAGCAAAGCAAGGCATATATTTTAGAACAAATAAAAGCAAATTTCTAAGTAAATGAACAAGCCTATAAAAAAGGACACACAAGTGACAAGTGTGAGTCACCTCTCTTAAATGCACTGGGAACATCTTGCTCTTAGTTAAGGAGAGTGGTGTCAGATCCTACAGGGTCTCACCTTCACCTCCCTCTTAGGAAGCTGCAAGTGGTTGATCTGATATGTAGATATTACAGGAGCTGCACAAAATTTTTGTTATACTCAACTTAATTGACTAAAAGCAATATCACACACATAATCAGGGTTATAAAGATACACAGCTTCACCAGGAGATCTAGGGACTTTCTGATCAGCAAAAGCCCAAAATGTTTCAAAGTCCTGAAGAAAGGGATTCATTTGGTTTAAGATAACATCTGTCCTAAAGCAGGATTTCATTGATACAACCCTTTACTAGCACAGTGGAAAACCACTTCTACCAAAGAGAAAAGAAAAAAGAAGGAAACCAAAAGCATCAACAAACCCTGACCTCATGTTCCAACTGCACCAAAACTGTGATAAGTTCATCACTTATTCTTTAAAATTATATAAAACTTTATTGAGCAGTTGATGTTCTCCATATTCTCATGTAATATTTATACAGAGATAGAGACACAAAGCTAAAAAGAAAAAATATGTTTAGTGATACAATACTCAAATAGGAGTAGTGTTTATTCTTTCTTACTTATTCCAAATCCAAGACTAAGCAAGATACTTCAGACGTGTTCTGCTCTCTAACCTATAAAATAAGAAATTCTTCTGAGAATTCTCTTTATTTTGATACTAATTTATAGGGTTTTTTAATTGGCAATTATTGGAAAACACTCTTTAAGTCATCTTAAACACTCTCTAAGTCATCTTAGTTTGTTTTATCAATTATCCAGTTCCCCTAATTAGTGAAGAAAATGCTTTAATTTTCCAACACATGTCTTTAATAAAAAGAGTCTTGTTTTGAAGAATGACATTACTTGTCTTGGTGCATCAAGTGTTTTCCTCTGACATGGATATATTTGCATTCTGAGTAAAAACTTTCATTCTCTCCAGTTTTCAACTCTGGATTTTTTCTATAATAATCAATATCATGCCTACTTCAATGTATACACATTTTGTTATTTGCAATTTCAGAAATATTTTCTAAGTAAAGCATCATCTCTAAATTCCAACAGTTGCACACTAGAAAAATCAGGCAGAGCCATGGAACAAGGTGTGCATTGTGGATTGTACTGAAGCATTACCTATGACCATGGCTCATCTGGCTGCTGGGTTAACAGGTCACTGGCATGAAGCCACCAAATTTCAGAGAACAGCCTCTCTCATGGTATTTTGATATTTCCCTTTCTGGATTTGTCCCAACAGGGAAGTGCTGGAGCGTATGAAAACTGGGAGTAGAGCTGGGAAGCTAACCAAACTATTTCAAACCTCAAATGTTTAGGTTAGATGCTTATGTGGTCTTAACCAACTCACCCATCCCTAAATATTACAGCATCAGGAATGATGATTTAAAAATAGAGGAATGATACAACAGTGCCAGCCACTGTTAAGTGCATTTCACATTTCTTGCAATCAGTTCTGCACCAATGAGCACACTACGTGAGTACTTTGGGCATAGTTATAGGAATAGGATTTTGTCTTTTCCTAAATCTTTCTAAGCTTAGCATTGTAGATTTCCTGGATATGCAATTCATTTGCTGTCCTTGATCCAGAGCTGCTGGAGGAGCAAACTAAATAGGATCTGCTAAATAGTCAGGTATCAATGCTTGGGGGGAAAAAACTAAATAAAAAATAAAATAATAATTTTATTTTTTTAAAAAAAGCCCTATATTCCTGAAGAGAACACAATATTATTCCATGTGTGGTTCAGCCCTCATTTCAGACAAAAGGAAACAAATAGCTCTGTGCAAGATACTGGATTTGGGTGTGTAGGATCCATGGCTATAAAAAGACCGTAATCATTCCTGTACAGAGGGGAAGGGGAGATCTTGCAGTGCTTGAAGGGGTCCGTAGCATTGCAAAGCACATTTTCTGTAGAGCATTTAGGGTCAGAACTACATCCTTTAGTTTAGAGGGGTTTTAATCACAATGCTGAGCAAAACAACAGCACCGAAAGACTCAAGGGCCTGTTAGCTGAAACAGAACAAACTGGGAACAAACAGGATAAACTGGGTTTTTCTTTCATTTTACTTACAGTTCACACTGATGGCCTCTTGGTTAACCAGTTTGTTGTCCTTTTTTTTGTCTCGGGCACAGATGCCCAGACACCGGGACTGCAGGGACAGCCTCTGTGAGGGGAGCCAGGGCTGCCCCAGGCTGCCTACAGCCCTTCCAGCTGGCTCCAATGGACACAGCGCAGGACACGGCTGAGATGGAAACCACTGGAAAACACAGCTAAACACGGGGCAAAACACTGCCTGGGAGAGATGAATGGCGGGGAGGAAATTGTTAGAAACAGCCTCACAGACACAGAGGGTGGAAGAGGAGAGGGAGGAGCTGCTCCCGGCACCAAAGCAGAGACTCCTCTGCAGCCAGGAGAGACGAAGCTCGCCCTTTTTCATTTAGCTCGCTCCTCCATTTACTGCTCTCTCCTCACAGCTCTCTGAAAAGGCCGGTGGGTACTTTACACACCACGCTTTGTGTGTCCACATCTAATGGCGCAGTTAGAAAATGAGAAAGAAGGAAAAGAGCTGAAAAAGCTTGAGTGCCAGCTGCAGGTGAAGGCTCTGGGCTGGGCAGAGGCACCCTGGAAGGAGACCCAGCTGCCACGGCTCCACTGCCTGTGGGCCTGCACAGGCCCAAAAGGGGCCCAGAAGGGTTTGAATACATAATCCCTTTCGCTGTATTTTACCACGGACGTTTTAAACTGCATTAAGATGCATATACTGATGTTTTGAATCATTATGCTATCAGACTTTCAGTTTGATGGGCCAACTGAGGGCAGACCTGAAAGCATTCAATAATGTCTCAATATTTAAGTGCATGATGATGATGTAGAACAAACAAACATATGTTTTATCAATAGAACATAAAGTATGGCCATGAACTGTGCAAACCAAATCTGGAATTACAAAACTCAAGCTAATCTCATCAGCCCAGCAGCCTGCTATGTAAGATTCCTTAAAGTCCTTGGTCTCATATCGAACTCTGCAAAAGTGGCGTAAAATCCTTCACTGTGCTACATTGAAAAATCTGAGCTGGGGAGTGATAACAATGTGTGCAAGCTCCTTGGAGGGCTGTAACTCAGCATGTGGGAGTGAGCTTAAGCTTGGTTTGCCTTCTTCAGTGTCAGCAGCTTGAAGTTTTACTGTGCATATCATAACTGAGACTAAAGGGTAATTTTGGAAGACAATTATTTTAAAAAATATAACTCAAGAAGCATTTGTATGAATTTAGAAGAAAATGACCCACCTAAGAATAATGAAAACACAAAACATTACAAGTTTTCAGCCTAGGACAACGTATCATTTCAACTTTTAGCCAGCCTTTGGAAAAAGAGAAAAACAGACTGTTCAGATAAGATGGCAGGTTTTTTCAGTGGCATTGACAGACATCAGATAAAGGTTTAGTGGGAATGACTGACATTCACCGGAGACAAACATGGATCCCATACAGTGGAAGAGCTAGTGACTTGAAAGTGTTTAATGGTTTGGGTTTTTTTTAATCTTACTACAAACCACTCTTCTTCCATTAAAATTAGAGACCACTTTGACCAGACAGCCTTTCACAGTAGTTACCAAAGAAAATTGAAGGAAGCTCCTGTTAAAGAACAATTAGTGGTATAAATGAGGTGTAAAGGTGAAAAACAAAGGATTTTTGTTTCTTGATTCTCCATGCACTTAAAAAGGCAAATTTGCTGGAGTGGCTTCGTCCATAAGTGTGGATTGAATGCAGGAACTATTTGACCAAGAAAATTGATGATGAACTATTTGCAGAAACATTTACAAGTTAACCTCTTCTTTTTTGAAACCTTTTTTATAAACTACTGTGTTTTGGTTGTTCAACCTAGGAAGAATGCTGGAATTTGTTTTGAACATATTCTATATTCCCAAGCAAAATTTTCAGATGAGGTGGCACCTTAAAACTGAACACTGTATTTTATTTATTTAATTTTCCCTATAAGACTTGAAATAACGTCTTATTCAGATATCCAATGCAGAAAGTATTAACAAAAATTAATATCACCTTGTAATTAAAACACCCACAAGAATTGCAAGATGGGAAATTGATGGGGACTCGAGAGAAGGGAAGATACCTAATATGACAGCCATGGTGTGAAAGCAACAGTGGTTCCAAGGCAATAATTTTGATGCAGCTCTATGGGTGATTTGCCTTTGTGGACATTTTTGAGGCTATAGTATGCTAGGGTGCAGAATATAAACCTCAATAAACAACAGCAAGAACCTTCAGCTATTTACCAAAGCTCTTTGATCTGTAAACCACACAAACAAATTTTACTATAAAATTTATATTCTACTTCTTGAGCCCTCTCCAAAAAATAACGATACTAGAAATTCATATGTCAGTAGGAGTTCAAGTATATTGAAAAAGAAACATAGAATAATTAGCTATGAAAATATACTTTAAATGTTATCTCTCCACAGTAACCCATATTACTATAAATAATCAAATAATCTGTTCTCTAATTATCTACATGGAACTTGCTGTGTCATCCACAATCAGGAATGATTAAACATGGTCCATTCTTTCTGAATTGTTTATTCTGCATTAGATATTTTATTGATGCAGCATGTCTTACCTGAAAGACTATCCTTCTGTGTAGCTTTGACTTTAACATTGAAGAAAATTAGCTATCTCTAGAAATATATTTCTGTTATGTTTCCTTTAGCACAGACAAAATTTCTCAATTTCTGGTTTAACACACATTTTCTTTCTAATTTATGTACAGGTGAAACTGAGTGACTGGTGAGTAAAGAGAAGTCCTCCCAGCTACAATTCTAAAAAAAGATTTTGCTTACAGCAAATATCCATAGTGCAATCTTCAACTTCTGTGTGTCATTTGATCCAACAGGAAATAATGTGAGTGTAAAAAACAGATTTGTATGTCAGCAATAGTACATAGTTTTTAGGTGGCAATCAAGAATAATGCCTACACATACTGTGCAGGTAATTATGAGGGAGCTCAGTTAATCACATGAGATTGTAGCAGAAGCAAACATTATCTTTTTTGTCCAAAACTTCAGCAGGCTTTAATGAATTTTTTTAATGGATGAGGCTTGGTCTTATTCCAAAAACAAAAGGGCTTGGAAACAAAAAGCTTGAAACAAAGGACTTCAACTAAGATTACGTAAAACTATTTGCATGTGTGCATTACTAAATTTTCCCAGCGGAGGGATAATCAATGTGTCTTTGTTCCTCCTGATATACTAGTCCATCCCAGGAGAAACTAGGAGTGTAAAGCAATGAGAAGAAATAGGAGATGCACTTTGAAAAAAATATCCAATGTCTTAAGAGAAAAATACTGAGGACTAAATATATTATTGACAAACAAAACCATTTAAACTGTCCTAGTTTTTGTATGTGGATCTTTGCTGTAGGTATCTATACCCATTTTACTCTTTCATGTAACATTGTTTTGGTACAGAATCTTTGTGGATCTGAAGTATCCTTTATGAAGACTGAAATTTATTCATGATAGATGTCATCTTTCTCTTAGGAAACAATGGGATGAAGGAGAAAACAGTAGACATTTAAGAGGCATGGTTCTTCCAGAAGGCAGATATATAAGCAGGGGAACAGAGTAATTCTTTATGTCTTTAAAAGCTTGGCTAAGAAAAACCAAAAAGCTTCACAGATGCTTGACTGTGCCTCTGCTAAACCACAAGAAGTTGCCAGTAGAAAGTATATGCCTGAGAAAAAAACATTTAAAGCTTTATGGAAGGTAAGCTACCGTGAGAGGTTCACAATTCTTTTGGGACTCAGCTTTGAAAACAAAACTCATAATGTCAATACAGAAAAACCCTATTGCTTTTAAACTTTATTTGAAAATACTTTAAGGGAAAGAGCTCTTTGTTTTGTTTTCATATGTAACAGTGGGATTTTTCAAGTATCTGTTTATGACTTTTACAGTCTGAGCATGGCTGAAAACAGAAGTAAGCACAAGGTAATCAATGCACAATATTATTTGCTTTATTCCATTCTTTTATTTCTACCTTTCCATCTCTTTAGGAAAACTGGTCATATTTCACACTCTAGAGGAGAGTTTATATAAAAATTTGTCCTATATAGAAAGCAAGCATGCTCTGAGAATATAATTTCTTCCTGGCTAGCCCAGCAATATTTTTATGCTTTCATATACTTAAGAAATCTATTTTAAATTTCTGATTTAATACTAGAAAAGCACAAGACAATTTAGAATATACAAAACAAATTATTACAGCTGAGTTCTCTTAGCATGGCCATTTTCTCAATCAGTAGTACTAGATGAGAGCTGTAACAAACTTCAATTCTACTAGACAAAGGCTATTCTATTTCAGAGCCCCCATCTAGTAGTCTTCTGGAAGTAAAGCTTATTGTTGTTATAGCATGATTAGCTGGAGTAAAATAAAACAACACCACCACCACCAAAACAAAACAATACAATACAAAAAAAAAAAAAAGGAAAACAATTATGTTTTTGAATAGTACTTTGCAATTAGCATTTTGTTATGTTTGCATATCAGGTTACAGAACATAAATACATTTTCAACATAATCCTTTTTGGTATGATGCCATTAGTTTTCTTCCCTAGTTAATTTATGCAACAAAAGTTATGTGCTCTGCGTAGCTGGACATCACAAATGGAGAACTAGCATCTCATGATTTCAATTCCAACCCATTTAGAGATTTTTATTCAGACTGTGATTTTTCCACAGTCCCAGTAGCCACCAAGTATTTTCTGAACCTCTTAAAATGTGGAAGAGAGAGGTACACATGTGCAAGAGGTGTCTGTATGATCACACAAATGAAAATGATGGCAGTGTAGCGAGAAAATTTTCACAAAGTAATGCTTTTTCTTCCAAAGTCTTCATTTCCCTTTAGAAGATGAAGGATAACACACACATACACCCGGCTCTGTTTGCAGGTGCTCATCTTTTATGATATTTATCAGAGTATATAAATATTCTGATATTTAGCAGTTTGGCTTCCCAGCAGCAGGAGAAGCAAACAGTTTTCAGAAAAGCTTACTAAAGGCTTAACATGAGCTGAGTCCAGCACATCATGAGATCTCTTCTGGAATGTGATCCAAGTCTGGTTAGATCTGGAGGCAGCTTTGCAACAGCTTATTTCAAAATCCACTCCTTTCTTCCCCCACAAACTGCCTGTCATGCTCACTCACATCTGAGATGGATGATGGCTAAATTTGGAGCCAGGGCTACTGGAGTTGTCAGAGCTTCCTCACCTTCACATCTGGGCCCACACTTCTTCAGGAAATGAGGCACACAAGCAGTTGGGAAAAGCTTTTCTCCCTCCTTTGCCACTCCTTTTATTTTAGGATTTAGATAGGTCTTGAGCTCTCCCTTTAATATGCAACCAACCTCTAAGTTAAGAGCTTCTGGACAGGTTCATCTCAGCCTAGGATAAAAGGCAGAATCATACAGGGTTTGTTCCTTGCTCTAAAGCCTTAGAGAGTATCTTCCAAAAATACAAGAAGTTGGACAGAGGGTTGGTCTGAGAACTCTCATAAGAAGTTCAGGCTGGCTAACCAGAAGGTTGACAAAGAAAATGTAAGTTTAGGAGAACAAGATTTATTGAGGCAACTAGGAGATAAACAAGGCACAAACAAACACACGAATAAGGCAAATTTTACCAGTGACATATAAAAAAAGCCAAAAGCAATGAGGAGGGGGACATTCATTGAAAGACTCCCTCTTGTCATTCTCCACTGTGTGTTCTTGACTTTATCAGCTCAGAATGTGGATACCCTTGGAGAACTGAGTCCCTTCTAGCAGTCACCAATGCCCTGCAAGATGTCCCAGGCTAACAGAAAGCACATCTGGAAAATGAAGCTTTCAGTTTTCAGGATGTTGGAAGAAAAATGGCATTTTTCTTTAAATTTTTCTAATTTTTCTTTTCAAAATTTCTTATTTCTAGAGAACAAAAAATGAATCTAGGAGCATTTAACTTGACATGAGAGTATGAGGCTTAAAAATCACAATGAATAATTTTGCATCCTATTAGTCTTGCTTATTTGCAACATACCTTGTTAATCCCAAGGGACTAAGTGGGACTTAATAGGTGCTTAAAAATAAGTGTGAAAAGTAAAATTAAGTTACTTAGTAAACATTGAGAGGGGTCTTAAACATTAAATACAGGAAGAACTGGTTTTATTTCTGCTCCTCATATGAAGGGAAAGAAGTTGTTTTTATTCTATCCTCATACTCTAGAGACCTCTTTTGACAGAGTGTCCTGGTATACCAGTACTCCAATAAGTGTGCTAAATTATCTGTTTGGGATTGCTTCATTCTCCACCTTGTTCTTCTCTTGTTACTTTCCTGTTGGTTGCACAGAATCTTCCTACAGAAAGAGCTTATGGTGTTCTCTTGCTTTTGTTTTCCACAAAGAGAATCTGCAGTTTATTTCATACTGTTGAAGGGAGGCAAGCTAGCAAATACTGGTGTCAGCCCTAAAATAGTCTGAATGCAGATTTAAAGCTGCCAAACTGACAGGAGGCACAATAGCACTTTGTGATTTCTCTGGTGGCAAAACTAGCTCCAGATAGTTTGCTGCACTTCCAATTTTGCAGATTCAGCTGTCTGCAAAGTAGACTCTAAATGGATCAATGAGGCCAATAAAAAGTGAGACTGACTAGAAAAAGTACCTGTATATTTTGAAGGCCATGAAGCATTCAGGAGAAAAAAAAAAAAAATCTTGGATAGATTGGATAGACAGGATCTCAGATTGAAAATCCAGACCTTAACACATTATATTATGACCTCTAGTCCTCAAATTAATTGATCAATCAAGGACAACATGTCAGATGTGTCGGATAGGTCATTTCACAAAAGAAACTCAAGCAGACAGCAGAGACAACAGAAACTTACTAGAACAATGTACACATAGAAGGAAAGTACAAGATAGTACAAGATAGGTAAGGCCATCTGACAAATGAATAAACAAGATAAACAATGGTTTACATTATTTGAATTGGGGGTAAGCTACACTGAGAAAGAGAAAAGGCATCTATTTAATATTCACAGAGGGAAACCTGATAGAAAAAGCAAATCTAGAGAGGCAGAAGATGAGTGGAACAGTTTAGCCAGGGGCTCTACATGAAAGCTTCACAATAAATTAACTAAATTTATCTTCAAGACACCTTTATAAAGTAATATTCTCATTTCACAGATGAACGATCAATCCATAGAGGAAACACATGGCTGAGCCAACTACCAAACTCATATCGCACATTCTGTCCAGGCTAAACTGGAAAATACATTTTGAATGTATTTCAGAAAGTAAATAATAATAAAAGGAATTAAAAGAGAGGAAAGAGATACAATGCAGAGGGTTACTGAATAGAGGTGTGATTTTCACTAACCTTCCATTATATTTCAAATTTAACTCATTGACACTTTGAATGGTAGCTACGGTATGCTTGCCTATGTTAAAAGAGGAGGTTTAGTGCGCATCTATAGTATGTACCTAGAAGTAGTCTCTTTTGTTGAGAAAGCAGATTGATTAATTTGTGTTAAAGTCAGACCTAACTTCTCTCTGTTCTCTTCACTATTACTTCAAAACCCAGAAAGGGACTACTACAATAGACCAGTTTCATAACAGCTTCTTTAAGCCTTTGAGCAGTAGGATTATGTCTATATAAAAAAGTAGTACAGCATAAGAGAAGCAGATCTGTGAGATGAAATAGCCGGCGCAGAGCCAAGATCTGCTCCATATGTATTTCAGGCACTTCACATCAGACTAGCTCTAAACAACTTAACAATCATATTCAATAGTTATATTCACTCCTAAAACACACCTTCTAGTCCAGCTTCATTCAAGAGCAACACAGCTGGCTGCTTTGCTATCTGTCCACAGGGTAAACTCTAATATGGTAAAGGGGCTAGTGCTGCTGTCTGCCTCTGCACACATATCCACAAGAAAACTAACATCTTTGTCTCTTGCAAATTCAGCACTGTGTCAGATACAAAACCTTGAGCTCCTTGTCTTCATGTACAATTTGATACATAACATGACTGAGAGTTGGGAACTTGGCAGTTCTGATCTTTTGAAATATCACTGATCCTCACTTTCTGTGAACAGATTCAGAGCAGGAGGACACATTTACCTACAGCATACATGATTATGCAAATTGGTTTGAATGCACAACCAGACTTGGAGTTGCTTAGCATGCAAATTATCCCTTAGGGAGAGAAGAGACTTGCCTGCAAAAGAATAAAACCCCACACTTGTCTGGAGTCAGAATGCTGCATAAAGAAAAAATCCCACTGAAAACTAAAATCTTTGTGGCCTTCCTCAGATATGACACATACTCAGTCTATTCCAGCTGCAAACACGTATCATCATTATCTGGTTATGGGGCTGCATCAAAGATTGGTTTTGTCCACAGTTTGAAGAAAAAATTGGCTAAGTATTCATTAATGCTTCCCGGAATGCAGAGTTACCTTAGCAATTTCCTTCTCACTATGATATAAACAATATCCCATGCAATGCCTCTAAGGAGAAATCATGGCTGTCATTTCAAAGTTAACATCTTAGACTATTAAATCCCTAATTTGGTTTATTATTTTAAAGACTTACCTGGTAGTCATTTAGACAGGCCTTGGAGAGTACTGGGAGCCATTCCAAATTAGAAATGAAATTAGAATCTAAGTCTGTAAGAGAAATCTCAGTGCATTTCCCGATCAGCAGACATACCCTGTTCCAGTTCTCCCATAGTCCAAAAGATCCAGGAAGGGAAAGGATCTGAGTATATCCTGTGATGCTTACTGTATCTCAGTATTCCAAAAACGGCTGACTTCCAATAAGTTGTATATTCAACAATAAATGCTCTTGACCAAAAATAGTTTGGTGTTCAATTACCAAATGCATTTTCCTGTATTGAGGGTTCAGTTTTGCTGAATGCCCTGAACAAGCAGATGAACAGAAAAGTGGCAGTTTCCTGTTGATTGCTATAAACTTATTCAGGATAGTCAAAAACTGACTGCAAGGAGTTGCAGAGTTGTACTGAGTGATTGGGAAGTAAAAAGGCAAGTATCAGTGTTGATAACTGCAATGTATTGCACATGAAAATAAAGATGATGGGTTTAAAATTAGTATTATGACTAGTGTAGTCATTTCTTAAATACCAATACAGTTGCTATAAGGAAGCACATTATGGATAGTACAAACAGAGAGTTTGGTGAAAAGTGTATGATTTGGACAAGTTTTAAGCAAAATGAGATGAGATCTCTTCAGCCTTGAAAACAGATAGCTAAGAATGATATGAAATACTTCTGTAAAATTTTTGCTGTCCCAGAAATTTTCCAACCCATGATCAGTGAACAATGCTGAATCCTTCAAATTCTCCAAAGCTGTTAAGCATGAAATGGATGGTATGCTCTTGAGACACTTATTATAGGAAAACTATTTCATTAAACTGAGACTAAGAGATGTCCCAACATAATATTAGCTGATACAAAATATGACAGGGTGAAGAGACTTGCAAGTTCTCTTCACCAGTGCATACTTACACAACCATATAAAATGTCTCAGTCAGATAAGGGAATGAATTTCCTTCCAAACTCTGTGTCCCATAACTCAAGACTCAATTGTCTTCATTGGCATTTTTTGTTATACCATTGGTTTCAAGGAGAGCTAATTTTTCCATTCTAACTCCCACCATTGTCCTCATTGCCAGGTTCCTGAAACTTTACCTGTTTGAGTCCCATATTTTAGCACAGTAACAAGCACATTTGCAAAGGTTAGTCTGGTTCCAAATGTTAAATAATGAATGGTTATAAAGGGTGTTAATGAAAGTTCTTTCAAAGGACAAGTGAACATTAATTTTTCTAAAAATTAGAGTCTCAAATGCTAATGTTAAAATAATAGTAACAATTTTTTGTATGAATTCAGAATATGTTTACATTGTTTGCATATGTTTTATGCAGACATTCACTATAATTATCTTCCCATTTTCCTTGCACTATTTTGACTATCATGACCTCTATTTTTTAGTAGAAGTATTTATATTTAAGTTTTCAAACTACTCAGAATGCAGAAACAGGCCTTTGCCACAAAGTACAGAGTGACAGGCACAAGAAGAAATGGAATGTTACCAGAATAACATGTCTTGATCCTAGGGCTCTACATGAGTAGAAAAATCAATTTCAGTCATGCAGCTGAAAGGACAAGGACAACATGTTGAGCAACTCAGCTTTTCCCACAGAAAGCAGCTATTTCAGCGGCAGAACTTGTAAAGACTATGTTAATAAAATACAACTTTTATTTTGTGTTAAACTGTGGAACATTAAATTTGAAGAGCAGCAGTTTCAGACCTAATGGTGGAACATGAACTAGTTGAAACATGAACTAGTTCTTAGCCAAACACGGATTGACCATTCCTGGATATCACACAGAAGGCAAGGCATTTCATTGTCTGATGACATTCACACATACATGGAAAAGAAAATCTCACTGAAAGACATTCAAAAGGATAAGATTTGTTTCAGAACAGGATTGAAAATTTGATACAAAAAGCGTGCAAAGAGAAATCACTACAGGTAAATTTTTTTCTAGCTGGTTACAACAGGGAGTGTTAGATATATGGATCAGGGCTAGTAATGACTGGAAGCAGCAGGGTGTGATAACAAGAGGCATAGCTGCACATCAGCCGCCTGTTACTCACAGAGGACAAGGTTCTGTCAGTCAGCACACAGCTTTCTATCCAAAGTCACACTGAAAATTGGAAAATTAGAATTTGTAGCTCAAATCCAAGTTCACTTCCGGTTTGGAGGTTGTAATTTTCCTACTGTTATAAGTCATATCCAGGGGTGAATGAAGAACTTGGACATCCTGCACACTCTGCTGACAAGTTGACTTATATTTGCACTTTTCAAACATAAAATAGTATTTATGTTTCCAGAATTCCTCAAACACTGGACAACAAATTTTTACATTATTATTATTATTATTATTATTATTATTATTATGGCATTTGTTCTTCCTTCCATACAAAATCCATAAATTCAGTTCCATAGCAGAGCAATTTTTTCAAGGATTATGTTCTTAATGCCAGAAACAAGGCTGTTACAGAGTATCTGGAAAACTCTTTTATTGGTAAAATAATCTACAAAAACCCTATGACTAACAGATAAAGGATAAATTGTCTAATGAGAGGCATGGAGCAGAATAAAAGTTAATGTTCTTTCCAGAATCAGGACTTGGTGACCAAATGCAATTTAAATAAGGAGGTTTGTCTGATTTTAAGATGTAGTGAAAGTATCAAAGCTCACCATGGCTGGGTCAAAATGTGGTAGTGAGAAGGTTTTTAGAAAACATATTATTTCTAGTGTTCATAAGACATAGCAATTTGAACATAAAAGCTTTGGTGCCTGTGTGTTTTCTTTTGAACAGCCAGATAGTTACATATGGAACATGCAGAGACCATGTAATACTTCTGTTTCTTTACAACATATAAACTGTTTGATGGCTTTTTCCATAAAAGCAGCTTTTTTAATGACTCTTTTAAAAATATTTTTTACTGAAAAACAGTGGTGTAATGAGGTTTTCCTCTGCAGTTTGCAGTAGAACAGGACCAGAAGCCCCAGACTCAATGGTCAAAAAACATGACAGAACTGTGATCCAATGTGATATTAAAGTCACAAAGAAATCAAATCTAATGCTGAGAATTTAGCCATAAAATACTAACAAAATTTTCATGTAATGTCCAGTAAATCAACATCAAAACATTTGGATTTAATTTGTTTTGATTAGAAATTAAGGCAGCAGAACAAAATCCTAGCGCATTGCATATGATTTTTATAGTAATTCGTATAACATTGCCTTTCCTGGCTGATTTGAGATAGGCTTTTAGTACAGCTGATTGTCTTCTACAAACAGGATGTGAGGCAAGCACTGAGCTGGGCACTTCCTGACATATGCAGGCATTTTACAAGTGTCAAAATTAAGCACTGTGCTGCACCCACTTCTGGGCTGTGGGGAAGTGAGACCACTAAAAACTTGATGGGCATGCAGTAATCCATCCTGAGAATCAGCACTGATATTCCAGTTGCAAAGATGTTTCCAGAGGCTGTGTAAAAGGAATGTGTCTTGAGTACAGCTGAACTAGCTTGAATTAACAAAATAAATCTATCAATGCTGTAGGGAAACTACATACTAAAATTCGCTTCTGAAAGGAAGATATATAGCCTACCCAGCCAGCCACCTGGAAGGTCTTATTCACTTCAGCAACTGACAGCTCTGGGTATGTGATGGTCCTGACGAATTTCATCCTTTACACAATGACAAAGATATGAGAGCTACTGTTGTCTCCAGGAAGACTCCTCCTGTTCCTTAGGCAATAGTTCCGTCACCCAGCCAGCCAAAAGCAATAGCAAATGCAAAGAGCTAAGGGGACAAGATAAAGACAGTTCAACAAGTGAAGGAAAGATAAAAGGGGGGAAAAAACAAATGCAAAGGCACTCATCACCTCCCACAACCAGAAAAATGCTCAGCTAGCATGAAAGCAATGGCTACTTCCCCCAAAGCCCTGAGTTTTTATTGCTGAGTGTGGTGTTAGCATGAAATAACTTCTTCAGTCAGCTTGGATCAGCTGTCCCAGCTGTGTCCCCTCCCAACTTCTCTCCCACCCATAACCTCCTCTCTTGAGGGACAGAGTGGGGAACAAGGAAATCCATTCTCTTTTACCTGTGAAACTTAACTATGGCTTTGATAGGTCAGTGCCTTGGTACCACATGTCTTGCCATGAGCACTGAGATATATTGCAAATGTGGGCACTCCAAGTTTTGATACTGATGAGACCACTTGCTCTCCCCCATTTCTTCTGGCAAATTTAAAGTAGAAATATTCTCAATTTTATTGTAAGAAAGTGGTGAAAGTTTTCAAGTGCTTTGTTTCAAAGTATACTTAACAGGTATAATGGAAAATCACTAATATCTTATTCTTCACTTGTCCTGACTGTCTGTTCCAGTGGGCATAATGGGTTTTCAAAATGAAGCTGTAATGTACTGTGGATATAATTACAAAATCAGAATATATTAAAATTGTGCCAGCAACATGCTATTGCAAGTTACTATTGCTCCTTCACAGCAGTGATATATAAGTCAGCATTTCTGGGAAAAGTTCTCTGTGAACATCCCTGAAATGCTTTTTGGAAAACTCTTGAGTTGCTTCTATATTCTTAATTTGGGTCGGCTGTATCTCTTTTGCTTTCATACACAACTTGTGGAGTCCCACATTTATATAGTGCAAGAGCAATTGTGCCTCAGCTCAGCTTTTCCATGAAGCTATCACACTTTTTAGAGCATGAAGAGTGTAACATCTCATAGGGCCCCTCTAAAGAAATACCTCTTATATTTGAAGTTCTATCTGTCTTCAGCTTATTTGGCAATGATAAGATGAGCCCTTGGTCCTGCTGCAGGGCAGTGTGCTCAATAATAACGCTGCTGTCCTCCTAGAAGCAGTTTAAAGCAGATCATACTTAGGTAGCCACTTAGAGGTAAACTGGCAGTGTTAAAGTCTTACAGAGAGTTCCGTCTGTCTGTAAATGTCATAATCAACAGCTTCCCTTTCCTAAATCCCCAGAAAGTACCAGAAAGTAGTTGGGTCTATGCTGTAGGTACAGGTCACTGCTCTAGTCAAATTTTCTTCCCTGCACTCAAAGAAGAAAAATCAGTTTAGATTTAGTCCACTGAGCCATTCTAAAAATCCAGATCCAAGAGATTATAATGGTGAAGGAGAAGATAGGTTTCCCCTTCAATTAGTTGTGTGGTCTTACTTTACTTTATGACTGGCTTCTTTTCACTCCTGTCTGGCTTTTTTTTCTTCTGTTCTTTATATGATTCTGCATACCCCTTATCAGCATGTCTGACATCTAACTTTAATTGTATAGTTGTATATAATTGGATATCTACCTCATGTTCAAATAGATGAAATAGAGTGCTAAGCAGATTAGAAAACATGAGGAAATTATAATAATATGGAGATAATTTTGGCATGTGAGGCGGGAATTCAGAATTGTACTGTCAGCACTGCAAAAGTTAATGTTTCTACATAATTAACTTCACTTGACTACACAGACAAACCTGAACCAAAACAATCAAAACCAGGCAACTTTTATACCATGGAAACAGACTGAACAGGACTATTCAGTCAACCTGAATTATAACCTACCCAGCCCTGAAAAAAGTAGAGTTGATCATTTTGCTCCCCAATAGCACATAATTTTGGATGAATATGAATTGTTCAATATAATTTCAGAAACGTGAAGGTTTGGATAAATGTGTATATACATATATCTGAATCTAACAACAAGTCAAATTGAATGATTTTAATTTCCTATTGGAACTTCAATGATCGGATGTGTAATATAAGCAAAATAACAATCAGTTTAATAAAGAAACCATTAAGGTCTTGGTCTTGAAAATATTTACACCCCCAAATTCAAGTAGACATTTAACTGTACTTGGCTCCCAGACTCCTTCTTCAGCTATATTTCCTGACCAAATGAAAAACCTCATGGGATGGCTATTCAGACAACAGCTTTACTGACCACTTAGCTTTAACTTTTTAATCTCTCCCTTTGTTTCTCTCCACTGACACATTCCTTTCCCGCAGTACCAAAATCTGTCTGTGATTTCACCTTAGGTGTATTTATAAAACAAAAACACCTAAATGTCTTCTATTTCTGAGCAAACAAATTATGCTCATGTATAGTTTTATTTTTCCTGTGTTATTTGATATGTGAAAGAAAAATATTTTTTAGAAGTTCAAGAAATAGCTTCCAAACTTGCCATTCCTTTTGCAATGTATCTTACATGTAAGATGTAACCAGATACTCATATACTGCTTAAACCAGAAACTTTCTGGAGAAAAGTGCACCCTTTTAAATTTTACTGGCATTAGGTTTGCTCTTGTGTTGCATTGTTTTTTCTCTTGGTTTTGTTTTTTAAAAATTTCTGGTAATTGCTTTAAAAGAACAAAGCTCTTTGTTTAAGGGTAGCTCAGGGACATCATAATTGCTATAAGGTACAAGACTATTTCCAAGTATTTCTGAATTGCTTCTCTTCTGTATTAAATATTTAATGTCTAATGTTTAGCCAAACTGTAGAAATTCCCTCTAGAACATGGGTGATGACTTCAGGAAGAGAATCAAGACCTGTCAATTCAATTTTCAATATGACTCTCTTTAGAAAACCACAGCTATTAAAGAGTGGGTTCTTTTAAAAAAAGATAATAATTCCAGAAGTATATGAAAATGTCCTTGGTAAAAAATATCATGCAATTAATTCTGTACTATGGATTCACAGACCATGAATTTAAGGAAGTGATAATCATACCTTCCCTGCTGAAGGTTTTTGGTTTGGGTTGGATTTCTTGAGGATTGTTGTTAATGTAGCCTGGTTGGTCATGTCTTCCCCTCCCCTTCATGCACCCAGCTCCTCATGGGTTTTGTCAGACAGACTTCTTACTCTTATCTCCAGCTAGAGCCAAGAGTGACATTATCTGGTGGCATCCGGCAGCAAGGCCATAACCCAACAGCCCAGGAGGGAAGTGTGTCAAGGCCTCTATTGACCAGCAAAATCCTGCTGCATCAGCTAAACAGCACCTGCTCCTTTTTCGGATGTTCCCCTTCCAGATGTCCTGTTTTCACCTAAGAGATCAGTGTGTTCCAGGAGAGCTGACTACTACCTTTTCATTGTATTAAAACCTGACAGCATCCTGGGAATAAACCATTTCAAAGCCTAATGAAAACAAGCTTATGCTTCCTTCCTAGCCACTGATAGACTCTGATGTGAATGCGGACGATCATGGAACATGTGCTAAGCATTACAATAGCATTGTATAAAATTGCACACTGTACATTGTATAAAATATAAAAAACATTACATCATTTTGAAACTCTGCAAATTGTTTCCATTTCCTGGGCTATTTCAGCTTCTGTCAGGACAGATGGACAGCATTGTCCCATCCACCCATGATCACTGACATATCTTATTCCTTATTCCAACTGCTCAGCAAAGCCTCATGAAGGGCATATAACCCAATATATTGAACTGACTTCCAAAAGGTTAGGAGAAAGATCAAAAGGAAAGTCAGTAGCATAAGAACAAAACTTATGTCAGTCAGAATTGTATTAAAATGTCAATACTTAGGAGTAATATTAAGTAAGATACACTGTATGTTGAGCGTTAAAGAATTTTTAATGTCATATATATCACTATTTGTAGCATTAAGTATATATGAAGAGATGGGTTCAGTACTGCTGTTTTACTGTGCTCAAAACCATCTATTAAATATCTTGTCATTTTGTTATCATCTTAGTGTGTCCTCTAACAACTTATTTTAATAGTCTTTGTATTTAATCTTATAGTGTCCCTTTTACACATTTCTGTTCCTAATACAGCAGCTGCTCACAATAAACGAGGTGGGTTGGTTGATGTAGGAAGTTCTGGTTGTTTCTGACTTATCCAGAAGGCAGTTTTCCACCTTTCTTCTGCCTCCCCCTTCTTTTGCACATTCAGTGCAAGTTAGCCAAAAGCAAATTCAAAAGCACATTCCATGTGCTGTCAAGAAAACTGACCACAGGTGAGGATTAACACACTCTGGAAAAGCATTTCTTGCTTCAGAGGAGAAAGGTGGCTTCCCTAAGAGAAGCCACTCTCCAGGACTGTCCCCAGACCCCAGGCTTGTATGAGCTCTTTGCAACCCAAGAAAGGAGCAAAATGGAGATCCTAAATTAGAACCTAAGTTCAGTTCTCAAACTGAATTCTGGGGATCCAGTAAATTTTAGCCTTACTGAGATTCGATTTCCTCACACTGAAGCATGCCACATGCAACTGCCAAGCCACAGGCTAGACCCAAAACAAATATTTTAAAAATGGTGAATGAAATAAGTAGCTCCTAAATTTAGATTTAAAAGTCCCCAATGTTGGCACATTCCTTACTTCTGCTGGCAATGAATTTTAAAAGTGAGTGTCTGTTCCATAATCTAAGTTACAGTTAATAGTTCAGCGTCTACTGATCTCTAGAAGATATGCACGGGGAATAGGTGCACACATGAAAGGAAAAATAAAAGGATGAGGAGAAAATCGAACAATGAGTCTTCTGTATTTGCTGAGATGATCCGTTGACATAAAAATGTACCTTTGGGAGCTTCATAAGTAGTCAAGTATTATCAGGATCTCGGAATCTCTGTCACAGAACAGTCAAGGAACAGGATTTGGAGTAGGTTATTGTTTAGCAACAAATTAAAGGAACCCCTTGGACATCCAGAAAGAGCTGGCAAACTTGGGTCTAACACATTTCCTTAATACTTGGTTTCAAGAGCAGCTAAGAGCCCTAAATGTTTCTGAGAATAAAGTATCTCAGATAGGTCACCCAAAAATTGTGTCACATGAAACTATCAAACACTTTTGGAAACTTGGCCTGGCTGTTGGAAACCAACATTCTTAATAGTATGCAAGCTAAACTAAATACTGAGAAACTAAAATGTACAACTATTATAAAAAAAAAGCCCACCTAAAAGTTCAAGCACAAAGTAAAAACATCTTTAACCAACCTAATTAAAATATAGTAAAAACTATTTTTAAATGCAATCTCAAAATCAGAAGGCTGAGCCAGCCGTAGGAGAAAGTAGAAGCCAAACCACAATCTTGCTAGAAGACACTCAAGTATACAATGCCACACACTTTTTCCATACTTGAACATAAGAAATTTGGACTGCTCTTCTCCGGTTTTGGTACCTAGGTATTGAACATGATTGTTTTACCACATTGCTTAAGCTCTCTGCCAACAAGCCACATAGCATGGGAATGGTTTATAGAAATTCAAAACAGCTAGGTACAAAGCATATTGTATATGGCACAAATGTCATGTCAACTTCATAAAGCAGAAAATAATCTTCATTATTTACATATGCCTTTCATTAGCAGCCAAGAAACTAACTGTAAATTAAACCCAATGTCTGTGTAGTGTTATCACCTGCATAAAGACTTTCCAGCATGAGTGGAACAATAGAATCCCTTTTGAACTGACCCATTATAGAACAAGTAGATAAACCTTTTTTCTTTTTTTCTTTTTCTTTTTTTCTTTTCTTTTTTTCTTTTTTTCTTTGTTTTTTTTTGTCTGATCTTGAATGGTGGGTCACCTTTGGTTGTACTTTTATAATCACAACACCAAGACTGCTACAAATGAGGATTACTCATCTGTCTGATCCAAATTTTATCCAGACAGGAACCATGGGGAGGTAAAATCTTTGTTTCTAATGAAATAATAGAATCTGGCAAAAATATGTTCTATAAATTTGAATTTCTCTGTGGATTTTTTTTTTAATATGAACAGAGATGGTCACAGTGCATAGGACATTATTGGAAAGCAAATCCTTTGTCCAACTTACAAAGTTTTAAAACTGTGAACCCAAACTATTAATAAGGTTATTCTTCCTGCTCTTTAGATTTCTACCACAACTGCTATTCAGATTTATTCATGACTTCCTTTTATTAGAGACATGCCAAATCTGCTACATTGTCCACCTGGAAAAATGCCCACTGTTCACAGCTACTGAAGTAGTCAGATATTAATCTTAATAATTTGCATTGTAGCCATCCAAACTGTTTTCACTCATGAAAGTTTTAAAACAATGTATTATTTTTAAAAATTTATTTTAAAATACTTCCTTATGAAATTATTTTTTCAAATTCGAAGGTTTTGTCTCCTTTATACAAATTACTTATTTACAAATCTCATTTTGCATTAAAGAAATTGCGGTTCCAAAACTGTCTGGTGTCTCAGAACACAGAATTCCTTTTAAGGAAATCAGAGATACTTTTCCTGTGTGAGCACTGGTTTTAATTAGATACTGCTGGGTGGTGACACAAGTACAACACAACACACACACAAAATACCAACTAAAAATTGAGAAATGATGTTTCACAGCTCTATCATCCCTACTGAAAGGTCTGTGCAAATATGTTTAGCCATATTGTCTTTCTTTTCAGTGCTGATCTTTTCCAGATTCTTAATCAAATCAGCATTCAGGATAAAGCTTACAGAGCTGGTGGCATAGACAAGTTAGAACCAAGCTCTTAGAAGTCCCTGTCATAGTGGCAAAGACAACTCTTGGAGTTTATTAAAATAAAAGAAGAAAACTTACAGTACATGTGTTTTGAATAGCACTATGCACATACTGCCACCACTGCTGTTTCCCTTGTGTGGACCCAAATAATGGCTAACAGTAACTAGGAGAATGAACTTTAAATGCAGCAAAGCTCTGCTGAGGGGTTAGATCATTACAGAGCAGAATCTGTGGAAAAAAACTCATTGAGGTGCAGGTGTACCACAGCGCTGCTGGACACAGCCCCAGATAATCAGCTAGCAGGTCAAAAGCAACCTCAAAGAGTCAGGGCTCCTGATAGAGCCAGGGCCAGAAGGAGCCAGAAGGCAGACAGAGACGGAAGGAACCCCAGGATCCTACAAGCAGTCGGACAGAGTAGGCAGCCTACTCTCCAGGGAGAATCATTTCCCACATCCTTTGAAGCCTTGTCTCTCCATAATGTGTTTCAGCTTCTGGACTCTTCCATCCACTTATCCACATTCTGCCTGATGATTGAAGATGTTGCTTTCCCAAGCTGCACCAGGTGCCTTGTCCTATTGCTCAGTTACATTTTCTGGTTTAACTGCTGCATTTTTTCTCTTGTTATCTCCTAGCTTTAAGAACACTCTCAGTGTGCAATGCTTGACTACCAGGGAGTTACTGATTTTCTTGAGACCTGTTTCCATCCTTGGATCGTATTTTCAAGGCCTTTGTAATCTCCCCACATATAAACACCACATCATTATAGGAGACACTTCCGATCAAGCTCTTGACTCACACAGCAAGTCCAAATAAGTTGATACAAGCGCACATTAGACCCAGAAGCTGGATTCCATGATCCTTCCAACTTGGGATGTTGCATGATTCAATGATTCTAGGCCAGGATGGAGACTTTGTATGATCAGTATTAAGTTTGTTGTCTGTTACTAGCAGCAGCAATACTGTTTTTAGCGGACAGTTGTGCAGCTCTAGGTATATCAAGAATTTCTCCTCTGAAGTTTGAGTGTATTCCTGCTAATAAGTCACAACACAGCAAATACAATGCATAAACATTCAACAGGAATTTCTTAATTGAATGTAAATATCTGGTTTTAAAGTCATTTGCACTGGATATTTTTCCCACACAGAATTTGATCCATGCATGATGGACCATTAGATAAAAGCTTATGCATGGGGTATGGTCTACTGTCAGAGAAAGCAAACAGTTTCCTTTGCATTCTGGGTGCACATGTGGAGCAGGGGAAGGCATTAGATTATTGCTGGAATCATTTCTAGGTCATAGTGAAATAAAATGAGCTTCAGAGAAGCCAGCAGCAGTAACTAGGAATCTACACTATGTTGTATAGACATTTGCTTCTATTTTGACATTTATCCAGAATATAGAAATTCTTCCTGCCAGGTTCTCAAACCTGGGCCAATAATCCCTTATACACTTGCAAGAAAAATACAAATGCTTCTCCCTATGTGTAGCCAAAAGAGTTTGGCACTTTGCTGCATCAGATGAATTTTTTTGATAGCAGCACCAGGATATTTCAGTCTGACAAGTTCATCTGTAAGTTCTCTCACCTGCAGAAGGGAATCAAGGGAGACTTTCAACTGTTTTGAAAATTATTAAATATTTTTCCAGATGGAAAACTAGACAGAGACAGGAAAGCAGTAAGAGATCAAGTCACTTTTATGTCTATGTTGTATTATTATCAAAGGTTTGAGCTAAGAAGCAGAGATTGATTTCTGCCTCTGACAGGGTAAGATACAGAAGAATATGGATATTGTTTTTTTACATTTATATCCATTACTTTTAAACAGGTCCCAGAATAGTAAAGCTAATTAAAAAATAAACCGTGAATTAGAACCTATTAATGAAACTGCCATTAAAAAACACCACAATATATTCCCATTACCTCCATTTCCCCCCCAAAACCAACATCAAAGAGCAAGAAATAATCAGAGTACATTAGTAGTTCTTAGAATAAATGGAGTGTGGATGAAAAAATTTTGTTTGTGCCCTGCTGCAGATCAAAATGTCATCCATATAATCTGAACAAAAGCACTTCATAGTCTGGTAAATAAGAGGTGGCACTTAGCAAGTTGCTGATGCTGAAGGTGTTACAGAGGACAGCACAGCAGCAGACAGCAGATGGAGAAAACAACAGTAAAGCCAGTTTGATTCACCCTCCCTCCTCCAGTATATTTGCAAAAGTCAAACATAATTGGTGGAACCAGAACTTAATCCTGCATCATCCTGTCAACACTGGCTACCCTATCAGCAATACCTACGGAATTACTTCACAATTTGCAAAGCGTTTCAGTCCAGACAACATAGGAGGGGAAAAAAATAATAGAAAAAGGAAGAAAAAAGAAAAATTGAAGGAAAAGAAAAGAAGCAGCAATGTATTTCACAACAGAATTTCATTCAAATATTATCACTGGTGGAGTTAGCATGAGAGCTGAGGGGAAAGAATTTCTGATACATCACACATGGTCCTGGGTTCTCTGCTCACACCAAGGGAGGAGATTTTAAAGCTTTTATTTGGACTGTTCTAATTCTAGCTAGTGAAAATGAGACAAGGGTCGGAGAAGTTTGGGATACTTATTTCCTTGCATGAACACATTGTAGAACATTTTCTTTTTTTTCTTCCTTAATAACATTTTCACTCCTTTCAGTCTCTGTGTTTCACAAACACAGCCCCCAATGGCTCATGAAAAAGTTCAAAGTGGGTCACAGACTGCTGTGGGGTGAGAACAGACGGTATTAATTGTCTGCAATGGGGAAACTGAGCTGCTACCAGCAATTAAAGGAGGCTAATAGTTCTTCAGCTGATGTAAACACTTGTAGCCAGCAATTACAGCTCTTGCATATTCCCCAGACCTGAAGAAATTGAACTGATGCCATCTTGTCTGAGAAGTGGTAACTGACAGCTTAATTGACTTTTTTAGATGGATAATGGGAATTCAAGCTACATGAGAGCAGTAAAGTTACTAATTGTAAATCAACATTATTTTTAATTGTACAGAAGTTTTTAAAAAGAAACATGTGCCATGTGGATTTAAGTTCAGGGGTCTCATACTCAAGAGACTGGCAGCAAGACTCAAGGAAAAGAACTTTTCTGCCATACAACCTACCACACAAAAAGAATCACCTCCCTCGCTCTGCTGGCCACGCTGCTTTGGATGGAGCCCAGGGCATAGAGGGGTCAGTGCAGTGCATGCTCAATTTATCATTCACCAGTATCCTCAAGCCCTCCTCCACAGGGCTGCAATCAATCCATTTATTTCCCTGTCTATACTGATATTGCATGCACCTGGCCTTGCTGACCCTCATGAGATTCCCATGGGCCCACCCTTCTCTCCTGTCAAGGTCCCAGTAGATGGCATCCCTTCCCGGCAGTGAATCCACTGCATCGCTCACTTGGTGTCACATGCAGAATTGCCGAGGGTGCTCTCAGCCCCACTGCCAGTGTTGCTAGATGTTAAACAGCACTGGGCCCTGGAACAATGAAGGGATGAAGGGGTCTTGCTTTAAGGGAAAAGTCTTTAGGTCCTTCAGGACAATAAAATATGAAATTCTAATGTATGTGTCTCCTCTGTGACAAGCCTTTTCCTGCCAGAGCCCAGGGACCCTGCAGCAGGATATTAAGGAACAGAAAATTCCGCTTCAGGTGACCCCTTGAGTTTTTTCAATAATACATATAACATCTAATAAAACTAACAAGAAAAGATACCCCATAATAATTCCCACTTCACTGAATATATTTCTTTTTTTTTTTCCTATTCCTGCCTACAAAATAATGATAAAAATAGTCATAGGGAATTTTTTGAAAACAGTAGATCAGGTTTGATCAGGCAGCACAGCATAAGTACAGCTGCAGTATTAGCCGTGTAGTTATTTTTAGTAGACAATTTCCTTTGCTTTAGCTTTGAATATCATGCATACGAAATCTAAAAATCATGCTGACCATGCCCTTGGAATACCTAAGGTCTGTTTTGACAGTCTTACATCTTGTTCAAAGACCCCTGGTTTCACTTATTAATGCCGTTAATCACAGCCTAGGGTTCTAGTGACTATTAGGATCTGATGAAACTGGAAGTTGAGAACTACATATGCAAATGTAAACTCCTTGACTTAAGTTGCACAGCAGGAACATAAAATATAGATAAATATGGGTTAAAGAGATGCAGCTAGATATTTTCCAATTTTTCAATATGCAATATACAGCCAGGGTAAAAGCAGTGGTTCTGAGATCCTGAAAGGTTACTAAATTGCATTTTATGTATCCTAGGAAGAATACTGAATTCAGTAATGATCTAAGATCCTTGACTACCATGGTAAATTTTCTTAGTCTGAGAAGTGTCCTGAGGTCAGGAAGATACAGCACAGCCAGAGGCTCACGGCTGCCTTCCAGAAATCATGCAAAACTCAGCCGCCATCCTGAGAATGGAGGAAACCCCACAATTTAAAAGCATATAAACATACAGAAACGTATCTTGATAGTAACAGCTAATTTAGCACCAAATTATTGGTTGATATGTGGGATTGGTAATCAACTTCAGGTTTTAAGCTTTCTTCCTTCTGCCACACTTGAAGTTGACTCTATAAACTGTTTCTTGTTTTGATAACAATAAAGTGCCTTGTAAAATGCAAGATCATCAATCCACAGCACCATTCCCATACCTCTAACAATAAGACCATGGGAGCTAAAAATGCCAACATGACCTAATCAAGGTATGTGATATAATGGATCAAAAGAAGTGATAACAGTAACAAAACACTGAACCTATTTCCCATGTCATTGAACACCATAATGGTAGCTCCATCTAGCTCAGCATTATTAAAGATCAAGTGCTCTAATCCACTCCATTTTATTGTGTGAAGAAGAGAACATGGCTGGTGAACAAAGCTACTTACAGGAGATGCTTTTTTTATTATCACCAGCAATTATTTTCATTTAAATAAATTTTGGTATAATGAGTCTGCATTCCTTAATGGCTGCTGTGCCTAATGGAATCACCGAGACAGCAATTTTTATGGCTTCAAACTTAGACCACATGATTCTGGGACTACTATTGGGATGTGCATTATTTGTCAGGTAATCTGATAATATACATAGAAATTGCAAGAGAAAATATTAAGTTAAAAATATAAGATGACTGTATAGGAAATTGCAACACAAATGTCTTCAGCAATGCAATACTTGGAACAACTGCTGCAAAATGAGTTTCACAGAGCACCTGGAACCCGGGAATTTGAAAATTGATTAAACATAAGTTGAAAGCTCCTTGTCACCAACAAAGAATAGCACCACACACTGACATTCAAATTTTTCTTTAAATATTTTTGGCATTTCATTGTGAGAACAGAACATTATCTGCAGAACATTTGTGAACAATGGCTGGAGACCTGATGAAGGCAACATAGTGAAGACCCAGGAAATTGTCAAGGTTCATCAATAGTTTCATTTCTCATTAACCTACTCTAATGTGATTTTTAACAAATTTAATTAATTAATTTCCTTAAATAATATCTGTCTTTCCTGCAAAAGTAGTTGTTGAGTGATCTCTCCCCATCTTTATGTCAACCCATGAGCCTTTTTTTCATTTAGTCTCTCCTGTCCAGATGAAGAGAGAAGTGATAGAGCAGCTTTCGTGGCAGGGAAGAACATCCAACCATGGTCGACCGATCACAGCATATAGCAAAGAAGTTGTTCCTCCTCACACACTGAATGAATGAAAAAAAAATCCCCCAAAAGGTAGGTATGTAGTCATCTCACAAAATATCTTTTCTGCTGTTGAAAATGTCAGACATTCAGTGTAAGATTAATCTGCTAAAAAGTGGGCATCTCAAAAGACTTCTAGATATAATATCTTGTCTTAAAGTAGATATTTTAATAGTGACTTTTAAATTAAGACAGCTTCTTCCAGTTCACCTTGGAAATCAAGAAGATAGTCTCAGTACTAGACATGTAGACTATAACATTACTAAATCCCACCTTAAATGTCAACAAGTGTGCTTTGTTTTTACCCATAAATATGTTTTGAAAACCCAAAAAATTGCCAAACAGAGGAAGTTATAGGAAAATCTACCTCTTCAGTAATCTTCTGTACAACCATAGCATAAATTTCCTGTCTACATTCAGTGAAAATGCAACCAGATTCTGTATTACTATTACTATTACTATTACTATTATTACTATTATTACTATTATTATTCTCACTAACCAGCAACAGAATTGTTAGAGAAAATAGTTGCTGAATTTGCAACCACAAGTTGGTGCTAAGCTGTTGAATGAACAATAAAAAAGCTAAAAAATCCTGATCTTCATTTGTTTCTGCACTATTTTTTTCCCAAAATACTTAACGTATGTTTTGGAATGAGACAATTTGCCTGAGTGGTTACTGGTTATGAAAACAGAAGTACCAAAAATTCTCCCCCAAATCCCTTTTTATCAGAAAGAGAATGCATATTGTAAGCAAAAAATATTAAGTAAAATTTTTCATAGAACCTACATCTATATAATTGCAAATGCCACCAAAGAAAAAAATATAATTTCTAAGTTGCCCCTTGCTCCTTACATTAAAGGCAATTTAGTATAGAGGCACAAAAACGTCTCCTACAAAAGAATAAAAAAGACACCTGTCCTTTTTGTTTACTAAAATCACCAGAAAAAAAAAAGCATGCCACAGAATATCCAGTGGATTAGACAGCAGGAAAGAAAAGACCAAGGAGAACAGAGTAGACAATAAACCCTGAAGGGATTTTGAATCCAAGTGATGAAGTAAGCTGACTGAGAAATACACAGTGTTGCATTTTTTTCAGAAAAATAAAATAAAGCAATAGCAATTGGCCTTTTGAAAGTGGAAATTTTAGATGCTCAGAGTGGACCGTGCACTTAAACACAGAAGATTCTCCCCTCCTGGAGAACCTCTTCCCTCTGATGCTTGCTCAGTACATTAATATAATAAAGGTCAGTAATAGCTGTAAGCTCAGATCTAGATTTTTCACTCATCGCTGCCTGAAAACAGTCTGTCTTTTGAACCCCCATTACAGCAGTTCAATCAACAACTTTTTAACCTGCAACACCTTTCAAAACTCTTCCAAAATTATGTACATTTTTATAGACAGTAAATTGAACAGGTTTACAGCCAATTTTGTTTATGCTCTCGGGAAAGACAGTAGCTAAGTGTAAGGGGTAGTAACAAGAAGCTAAAATGCTCCCTCCTACTGAGAGGCCCCTAAGTTAAGACCCCTCCCTCAATCTGCCCATAAGTTGTAAGTTGGCCCAGACTGATGGCATGCCCAAGTTAATGTAAAGTTCAAGACCAGCCTAGAGCTTTAACACCAAAAATGAATAAGACTGCTTCACAGTTCCACAGGAAAAATCTCAGGGGATGAAACTGTGTCCATAACCACAATGGAAAGGGTCCTGGGAGTGTATTAGACATGTCTAAGCTACGATGGAGAGCCCTATTTAGTCCCACTGATCTCAGACTGACTGCCAAACTACCAATGGAAATGGTGGAGAAATCCACTGATGGACAATGGCAAGGCTGCAGCACAGAGGTGTGCCCAAAGGTTTTCCACAAAGAGGTGGAAAAGTAGCTGAATTTGTGGTCACAGATGGGACTAGATTATGTGTTGGGGAGAGAACCAGTGACAGAACATTACATCATCCCCTGCAAAGCAGATGATAGGGATCATGGGAATCATTTTGTTCACACTTATGTTAATACAAACCTGGAGGCCGCTTCCTCTACATGTTTTCCTTTATCTTGGATTCATACCTTGCAAAAGCAACTTTCTGTCCAGCAAGTGGATGCTTTTCTGAGACGTGCTGTTTCCTGACCTCACCCTGTGTTCATTCAGTTTCATCTGTTTAAATTTACTCACTGAGAACAAAGCCATCATTGTACACCAGTGGTCCATCTGTTCTACAGAGCTTCTTCAAGTTGTGGTTACCGCCAGATGTTTCCTAAGGAAGCATCCTCAGCATTCTGAATATCCTCAGTGAATGTTCAGATGTATTAACTGCAAAAAATACCATCATGTATTTATTATAAAGGTCTTTTTTGCATGCTTTATCATTCTGCTTCCTTAAGGATAGCATAAGAGTATTTCACAGTGGATTGTAACACATTTTCTCATTCCACAGCTGTCTGTCAAAAATTTTAAATGTTTAAGATGGTGTTTTATTTCACTACTCACAAAAAAAAAAAAAAAAAGCCTCAGTATATCTTGCTGCATAGAGCACTGTGCTGATTCATCTAATGCTGAGAACCTGCAACCAGCTGATGAGTGCTTAAAGTCCTTATATGCCTCAATGAAGGCTTTGGGAAGAATTCCTAAATTGATAGTCCTGAAACTTTTTAGAACCCAGATTTTTCACCTTGTTCCTGTGATACTGCCACTGTTTTCCATAGTTTTGTCATAACGTAGTGGATTTTGCCATTTAGTTGTACAAAATTAGTAAAATGTGGGCTATCACCTACAGCCATATGAATACTGAGTGAAGTCATGCCCATGCACTTCAGACTGCAGGGTAATGATTGTTTTTTTATTATTTTTAATATGAAATCGGGAAATAAAAGTTTTTCATTATGAATTTCTTCAATTTCTATTTGGGTTTTTTTGAGTTCTATTTCCACTTGTTGAATTGACCACTGTTTCTGCCTTTTGAGACTCCCAAAAGCTAACGCCCTCAATTGTAACACATATATGAGCTGTCTCCTGAGCCATATCTCTGTGCCAAATAACTGCTGAGGAGCTAGTATAAAGTCCTTGTTTCATTCAAAGCAAGTTTTAAATTTTAGCAAATGTTCTGAATTACATGGAAAATGTCTCTGAGATTACTTCCTTTTCTAAATTAACCTCTTTTTTTTTTCTGCAAAGTATTTTCACTTTTCAGAAAGCATGAGAAATTACAAAGCTAGTAAATGAAATCCAAATAAGCAGAGATGGAGCACATGTTAATTTTAAAACAGGAGGCAGGTCGTTCTTAATAATTTTATCAAGCTGTCATCTCAGAATGGCCACCTCTGAGAAGCTGTCAGCCTCACTGGTATAAATGAAGTTGGAATAAGGGAAGATTGCCAAGCACAGGCTGCTCCAAAGGGCCATAAGCAACTGCAGCCACCAAGGGGCAGTGGAGTGAGCTTCAGAAGAATATTCCAGGCGTGCCCCAGCACTCTTCAAAACTCTGAGGCCCTGTAGAAAACAGTAGTACTGTTGAACATGGTAGTGGTATACTGACTATAAAACTTCATCTTGTACAACCAGTCAAAGTCTGGGCCACTTCAAGTGTTTTTAACTCTTCTGAAGGTGTAAAATATTTATTTCTAGTTAGAGTTAGACTGCTTCCTTTTTTCCGCTGCTGAATCCTGCTGCAGTTTGGTCTGCTAGCCAGAAGAGACCATTGTTAAATTTCTATTCCTCATATGCCTTCCAAAATCTTCTCTTGATACCTGTCATTTTAAATATTTTTTTTCTTTCAGTGAGAAAGAGCAACTTAATAGGCAGACTTATCTTAAACTTGCTATTATAAAGCATGTTTTCCAATTCTTTAATAATTCCTATAGCTACTAATAGCCTTCCTTTGAATGTGGATATCAAAACCAGAGATAGAATGCCAGTTATGCTATGCTAAAAGCCAAATGCAAGTCAAAAAGCTTCCCAAATGCTGCATTATCCACCTGCCTATGCATCTAAAGATTACATTAATCCTTCCTCCAGTGCAGTGCTCCAGGAGCTTCTGATTCACCACAAGCTCAATTTTTTGGTCCTGCTCTTACCACCACTTCTATATTCCCTCCATTTCTTTCTGTACATAAGCCAGAGTTCCATATTTCCAGATGCCTGACTTCTCTACATTCAGAGATTCCACTCACATGGATCACTCTTCCTTCCATACTCAGTTTTTCTGTTATTTTTTTCCACATTTATCAGTGAAAAATCATATGCCTTGTGGCCAGAGCATTTTCTCTCAGTATACAAATCCCCATCAAAATTCAAAAAATAATCCACCAGGATTCCTGGTATGTAATAGAGAAATATGTCATTTCATGTGCATTTTGAAGTATTAACAGAAAAATAACAGATTTCTAGATATATTTGTAATATACCTTTCTTTTCACAAAGTGATAGCTGGTTTTAGATTTCCACTGATTCAATGGCTTTTAAAAATGCACAATGGGAAATCAAGGGTTTAAATGATAGCAGTGGAGAGCTGGTAGAGCACTAATAAAATAAGACAAAAGCATTGAGTGACCTGAAGGAAGGAAGGAAGGAAGGAAGGAAGGAAGCAAAAAACACTGGAAAATGTTAAAAATAACTGAAGCCTATCTTAAAACAGTTGGAGAAATTACCCCAAAGTAACAGACAAGTTGAGTTACAAGGAGGAAGAGCACGTGTTAGGAAGTTATACCCTCAGAGAAATGGAAATGGAGGAAAACTAGACAGCTGCATGAACTTACCACATTTCTACAGGTGTTAAAAAACCTATGTACAGATGAGTGGCTTCAGGTTAGTGTGCACATTTAGCCAGGATAAAAAAGCATTGAATATTCAGACAACTGCATATGACACTTCTACTCAGGTCTGAAACGTGTCTGCATTGGTACTTCACTTTTTCAAACGCAACCCCCAATAGGCTTATTCTTCTGCCAGTGGTGTGGTGACAAGGTGAAGCAAATTTTGTGTGCAAGTGCACAGACACACAGTCATCCAAGACTGGACTGTAGGTGAGGTCTGATTGACTTCAGCTGAGTAAAACCTCTGCAGTGAATCTAATTATTTCTTTAGAGAATTCCAGATAAGCAGTCATTATGACATATAATTTTTTTAGTTTGTTATTTAATGGGCAGTAAAATTACACCTATATACCTAAAACATCTTTGAAGAAAGAACTGTATTACCACCATCATCATCATATTTTCCACATACAAGATGGTACATTTTTGGTAGTTATGCATGTAATCTTACCCCACACTTCTTCAAACAGTAAATATTTTCCAGATTATGGGTGATTTAATGGAAAACATATAGTGAGGTCTGTATTTGTCAACATGGAGAGTCTCAACACTTTGTAAGTCCTGAACCTCGCAAGGGGTCCATTAATAAAATAACTTTACAATCAAAGAAATACAACCAAAATATAACAAAAATTAACAGCTAGTGCTGATAGATATGCACTAATAGTGAGGCAAATGCAACTCTAGGGAGAAAAGATTACTGTAATATTTAAATCTATATTTACAGCTATTTTTAAAGCCTTTAAATTCTGGAAAACTCATTATTCACCCATTTACATTCAGACCTTGATTTGAGATTACATTTTTTTTTGTGGGATCTTCTTCCCCCCAAAAAAGAGAAATTTACAATATTTACATAAAAATGCCCCAAAATGTCCACAGAATGTATGTAACAGAATTTTGATGATCAAGTTGGAATTTTGAAACAGTATAGTTGTAATATTTCTATTTTTGTAGTTATTTAAGAAACCATGATCAAGTCTATGATGGATTCAATATTTGTTTAATGTAGAAACTTCAACAATGAAATTAACTGTTTCATTTGTTAAAAAGGAAAAACTAGCCGTTTCTGAATCTGCATTACACAGGTCCTTAATTTTTCTGACCTTTCCTTGTAGTGACAAGGAAAACCCCTTCCTTCCATGTATTTATTGAGTAAACTAAGCAGCAGGATTTCTCATCAGATAAAATGTCAGCTGCAACCATCTTCAAACACTTCCCAGAACTCTCCCTTTGTTTTTAATAAACTTTTTAATCACTCCACTAAAATAAGAGCTCCTAAGAGTTGATTTTCTGACTGGATTAAAATTTGTCCTTTCCAGTAATGGCATATTAAAGACTTGCACTTGTATGGGGTTTAGATTCACAGATTAACAACATTTAATTAGAGCTACATTTCTTACTAATTGATTTATCAGTATTTCAGAGGACTTCTGTACCTATATTTGTTTTAATCCTTTAGCTTCAAATGCAATTCTTATAGAAAATCATTTATATAAATAGATTCCAATACCAGATTACTGAACTGCAGAAGCTTTCACAAAAAAAAAATTGCCCAGAGATGTCTAAGAGTGAATAGAGAAAAACTCTTTCTACAGAGCTGAGATGAAGCAAACCCTCTGGGAAATCTGCAAAAATGTGTGAATAAATGCAATGTATTAAAAGCTGGAAAGGAATATTTGCTCTGCTTTCAGAGAGGACGGGGCTTGAGAACGCAGCACACAAAAGGCATTGCCTAGCTTAGCGTTTGCTCCCTAACTCATGGTTTTATCCCTGCCTCTCCCTCAGACTTCCAGCTTGATTCATTCCTGGCTATACCAACATTAAACCCAGGAGGAGTGAACTTGGACATTTACTTTGTAAAAGAAAGTAGAACTGAAGGGCGACATGAGAAAGCGAAGTGCTTAGAAAGCAGAAAAATTACTCCAATTAAAAAAAAAAAAAAAAAAAAAAGTCCCAAAGACTTCAAAAATAGGGGGAATAGAAACTTATGCCTGGGTAAGTTTCCTGTAAGGCCGGGGGGCAGGTGTGACGCTCACCCTGGGGCAGGTGCCGCAGTACCGCTGAGGGCGACTCCCTGAAGTGCCAGGAACCAGGAGTGCACAGACTTGGATGGGCTTCTCTTGGTTGTTTCTCGTAAGTGAAACAACAAAGAAGCTGAGAAATAACTCAAAAAAATGCTGGACTCTTGAGTAGGAAACGCTTTCCCCATTTTCCCCATCAGTGTTAGCTTCGGCCGTCTGGAAGCAGGGTACCTCTCCTTTAGTGCTGCGGGTCAAAATGTCCTTCCAGCATGTTTACACACCCGCCGGGCACTGCCTCCAGTGGGACAAAGTCCTAGAAAGGGGATCAGTTCGAGCCTTTTTTTCCTATTCTCATCGACCCGTAAAGTTTCACGTTCAAAAAGCCTCTCCCCCGTCACGACGTGTCTCTGGGATACGAATCCCAGGAACAGCAGCTCTTCCCTCAGGACACGTTCCCCCTGCGGGCACACGGCGGGCGCTGACCGCCCTCGCTTTACCATCAGCGAGGAGCCAGCGGAGGCGGCGAGCCTCGCACCTGCGGCATTTCCCCGGCCCTCAGTCACTCCTCGCTCCCGCCTCCCAGGGCAGCCATTCCCGGCCGATGGCGCCGGCAGGCCCGGGCCCTTCCCGCGCTGCGGCGGCCGCGCAGGTCGCGCGCTCCCTCTGCCGGCGCTCCGCGGGGCCCCGCGGGCGAGCGCCAAAGCGCTAAAACAGACCCGTCCGACCCTCATCCTTATCTCTAGCCGTCATCACCTGGGCTGATAAACAACCAGTTTTAAGGAAATGGGTCAATTAATGAGATTTATTGCATGCCTTTCTAAGATATCTCCATTTAAAAACGCTTTCGTTTAAAGTGTGTTTTTATTTTAAGGTCGAAAGGAAAGGAACTATTCAACATCTAATGTGGAAACAATAACATCCGATTTCAAAGACGTGGCAAAAGTTTATTTCAATAACAGTTTCTAATATTCTTATTTTTGTTTCAATAAATAAACTTTTAAAGTATTTTCGCTTGTATATTTTACCATGAGGATTTTACATCAGCTTTATTACTTCCAGTTAACTTAGTAGAAGAAAACTACAGGGATAATATTCTGGAAACTCCCCCTACTCCAAATGACACATACTGTTATGGATCATAATCTATAGGTCTGTATAGAAAGATGCCATGGAGAATTTTCTGCACACTTTCTGGGACAAATCTTGGAACAGGTTGAAAAAAGCCCGGTGAAATCAGCAGGGTCAAAAGATTCTGCCTTATCTTTTTCTTTGACAGAAACATCTGAGTCCTTCTCAGGGTATGACTGCGTGGCTGTAACTCAGAGACAAATTCAGCAGAAGCAGAATTTTTCTGTAAATGGGAGCTCATACAGACTGACAATCACTTTTAACTGGGTTCATGAGTACATCCCAAGAACATCCCAAGTACAGCACCCTGACACATAAGTAAGACTTTCATTCATGGTACTCTCTGTTCAACAAACACAAAAGTAAGAATATATTTTGGTTAACACTTCCACTTCAGAATGAACATTGATTCATATTCAGTGGTCTCTCTTGTAACAAGAACTGATGCAGGAAAGAGTTTAATATTTCTCTCAGCTGAAACACATTTACATTTATTTTAATGGTTCTGTTACTACTTGAACATTTCACGTGTTGGTCTCTAAAGAGCTACCACATTTCACAAGTGACTTTCGCACCCCAAACTGGTTTTTACATTCTCTGAAAGTGAAACATGTTTAGAAGGATTTAATATAAGCATTCAGAACTGATTGCAGTTTGAGCTGTGATTGTGAAAGGCTCTGCACAAAAATTAGACTGTTGTCCTCTGTAGGTCATGGATTAGTGTTAAGAGGGTGAGAGTGGAGTGGTCTCTACAGTCCCCTTAATTCAGTCCTATCTGGACTCCAGGAAAAATATGTTGTTTTTAAGGTAGACAGCCACGCTAATGGATATATGTCTCCAAGGACTCTCCTGTAGGGACACAGAGACAGTTTTAAACACAGAATTTCTAGCAAATGTTCATAAAGTGAATGTTTCCAGAAGAAGACTTGAAAAATGACATCAAGGTCATTTTATGTCCTCATTTTTCCTACGCTCTGAACAGGTGCCTCTCTCAGATTGACTTTGATGCAGACAAGTCAGAAAAAGGTTTGGTTTTTTATAATATATTGCATTAGCACTGGCCTTGCCAAGAAGATGTCAATAGTTCAGAGTCTGCTACTGAACCAATAGAGTTACAAAGAGGTATTCCTAATGCATCTCTATCAGTGGCATCAAAGCATTTGTCTTTATGATCTAAATCATTTAAATCATTACCACCAAGTCAGAATATCTACTATACTGTAAACCAAAAAAAGTATTAATTTTTTGGGAAAATCTGTTTTACACAACTCCAAATCTCAGAACCACTTTGGTTTTTTCTAATGAAAATTCAGACTTTGTATTTTTTTACTTTCTATTCTACTTATCAGTATTCCCAAGCTCAATAGGAAAAACCAGAATGTTTATATAATATTTGAGTACTTAAATAAATTATAATTATCTCTGCTGCTTGAAAGATATTTCTCAGCCCCAGTTCTCAAAAGTGAAAGAAATCAGACCTGATTAAATTTTTTGTGTATTTATATCTGTAATAATTTAAAAATCAAAAATAGCCACTATATTTTAAAAGTATAGAAGTGGATAATTCTATTATGTCAGTAAACAATTCTGCCAACATGCAAAGCTGAATTTTTTTCCAGATAAGAATGTGAATATTTTGAAGTCTTCATCCATAGATATCTGTGTTTTCTGGTGGTGTGGTTTTATGATCTTTGCTCACTACCATTAATAAATGAAAAATAAGTGATAGATGTTGAAAGCAGGTAATAAAAATTGTTTCATTTTACATTCCAGCCATTTGAGAAGTACTTGGTTGTAGCTGAAGTGAAACCACATCAAGCATTAAAGAACAGTGTGTACTCAGGGAACACATCTCTGTAATGCTGAAAATGAGTCTTTTGTCACAGTTATGGAGGTCAGCAATTTCCAAATCACAGAGGGCAAGGTAACTACGCTAATGCTCATCATTTCTAACACTCTTTTGCTGTAGCCACATTTAATTGACCATTTTGTTAACTGTACTTCTCAATGCGATTTTCTGGGTCATAAAACTGTCCATTTGCGTATCAAGGCAAATGAAGCATCCTCATGTGCCCTTTTAGTTCCAGTGGGTGTGTGTTTCCTCAGTGGCTTCCTGACTCAGTTTGAGAGCACCCCAAGACTGGCAGCACAGGCCATAGTACAAAGCTGCTCTGCCTGTGAGAGTTCACATGGACAAGGGTTGCAGTACAGGGATGAGGCTTTCAAAGACAACAACTTCTCATTCTCCTGAAGCACTGTGGAAATAGAAACATGAAATACAAACTGTCTTCAGTCAAAAAAAAAGAGTCGAGTCAATGCCTTTTGCTGTGGCTGCTGCAAGAGGCAGTCATTCCAAATAGGTTTGGTCTGGAACACAGAGAAATTAAACCCATCACGAGGACAGAAGAAACAGTTCAACCTGCACAACAGCATAAATAGGCTGATAATGTGCCTACCTGCTGGTAGAGTGAGGTTATGAGTATTTAAGTGATAATACAGAATACAAAAGGGAGTAGAAGACAGAAAGTGTTCTGATGTCTGTGTTTTTTAATATGTAGTGGAGGAAATTGCAGCTCTTTTCATGTTATTTTTGATGAAGATGGATCAATTCAGCATTTTTGCTGTAATTGTTTTGTTTATTTTTCTGAATAAGCCCATTTATCTGTAATGTTGAGTAAGAGGAGATCTATTACAAAACAATGTTGTGTCAGCAGGTTCCTGGCTCTATCAAATAAAAGATTAGTGGTGACAGGGCATGATGGGAAAAGAAGTTTTTAAAAGAAGACAAACCTTTGGATCATATTACAAAGCCCTCCTGAAGCACATCAAATAGGGTTTTTTTTCAGAATAAAACTACGCAGGGAGATCCATTCAGGAACAAAGAAAATGCACTCCTGCTTCTAAGGAGGAATAGACTGCAGGCCATAGCCTTAGTTTAGTTTAACTCTTTTTCACACCTTATTTGCTGTCATGGACCCAGTCATCAGCTCCGAGCCAGAGGAACAGCTGTATCACTGGAGAGTTTTCTGGCCTTCAGCATTGCCTTTCTTAAGCAAGGCACATTTCTGACCTCAGAGACCTTCTATCTGTCTCAAAGCCCTTTGAACCCCGATATCTGAGCACGTTCCTAACCAATTTTGTTGGCTTTGGCTTTTGATTGACAGGTGAGCAATAAGCACTGAGAACAAATACTCAGGAAGGCACAATGTTTACTGAAATAATTTGGGTGTCTTCTGCATGTATTTAGAGTTCAGAAGTTGTTAGACGTTGCAGCAAGAATGGAAATGAGAGGGTGGCCCTGAGAAAGGCAAAGTCTGGATGTACTTTCTCAGAAATAAGCCAGGTATTGAGTATATTTGGACATTTGTGGCTAAAGTGGGTTGTCATGTTCTTACCCAATTCAAATATAATCATTATAGTGGATTTTAAATAACATTATGGTTTATTTGGACATACAAGTATATGAAATACAAAATTGCTATTCTTGAAATTGCCCTTTACCCTCCCATCTCAGTTCTGTACAAGAAACAGTAGTGCTCTGTTTCTAAGTTGGCTTCAAATCACTAGTGTGGTTCTCATTTATAAAATACTTTTTACAGCCTAATTGGGAGCAGTTTAATTCTCAGATTCTCAGCTCCTTACTAGACCAGTTAAGAGTCCAATTGACTGTAACGATTCAGAAAGAGGGTCTTTTGGAGCTTTTACAATATGTCATGTAAATTGGTGTTCAGGGACTTTAAAAAAATGATTTATATTATATTTAACTAGAATATTATTCACTTGATAGTAGCCCCATGACATAATGGATGGTAGATGGTTAGAAAATTGGTCACAGTTTATGGCCTCAAGGCCAATGAACATTTTACCCTGGAAAATGGTCCACAGTGTAATGCATAAGCCCAATATCACATCACCAGAAAAACATAGAAATCTCCGATGTTCATTACTTGTCCAGTCATTGAATTCTGTTCCGTCTGTATTTATCAGTGTTCATGAGTGTCCCATCTAATCTTGTTATAATTATGAAATCATACTTATCATTTTCCTTCAATGATTGAACAAACTGGCTTCCTAGATGGGACAAAGGAATGGATGATCCTTCAGGGATCCATTCTAAAAGCTCTGTTAAAATTACTTATTTCTAAATAAAAATGTTCAGAAATTGTGAAGCTTTTCCTATAAAAGCTTCACAGCTTTCAGCTGTGGCTGTCCAGTAACACAAGTTACAACAGGAAAAAATATATAAACAGGTTTGATTTTTTGTTTTTAGTTATTTCTAAAATAATTTCTTCACTGTTGCCTGCACTTCAGCACTAAGATGATTCTTAGGAGATGTGTTATAGATAGAGGAACTTTTGTTGCATGGGTGAACTGCCCAGCAGGGAGAGGCAAAACTTGTTCTGCAGAAATAAATAAGACAGATAGCCTTTCTCTTGAAGGGTTTTTAATCAGAAACAAAAAAAGGTGCCCACAGGATTCAGGCATTTGAACTGAATGAGTCAAGATGCCGAGAGGTACCAGCAGTAGGATTTGGCGGGTTCTGCTGCTTTCAAGTGTCAGTGCTGGACTTTTTAGTTCCATTCCCACCATTATTAATCAACTGAAAGGTTACATTACAAAAACACCTTCGTCTCTCTCTCCTCCAATTCTCCACATCCACCATCTGTTTTGTCTCATTAGATTTTTAATTCTGTGGAACAGGGTCTATTAATATGTATTTGTGGTTCCAAATTTTTATAGAGGCTTCCAGCAGAGCTTATACTACAATTCATAAGTTACAAAATCAGTACATTTTCCTGGGAAATTTTCTTGACATTGCTAGTCCTATAAACAAAAACATTCTTCATCTAAACAAAAATGAATGTTTTGAGTACATATGAGAAATAAAAAGGAGATGTTATATATTTTCTGTTGTGGGAATTTCAACCCCATTCTCCTCCCCTCATGCTGATAGAAAGTCAGCCACCTACTTACTTTTCTGAAAGCAGGTCTAAGTCATATATTTCTTTTATAAACAAAATGCTAGCATCACTACATGCTGCATGTGGTGAAATATGCAACAGATTGATGGAATAGCAAATTGATGAGCTCTACCTAGTAAGTGCTATCTGATTTCACAAAGCCCAAAAGGGCTACCATGCACAAGAGAAATAAAGAAATAGTGTTTAATCCCTTCTTTCAAAATAGTCAGCTGTGAAAAGAGGGTTGTTTATTTTACTACAGAAAGGGCAGAACTCAGAGTATATGTGCAGGCAAAATGCTGAAACTAACCTCTTCATGAAAGGTAGCTTTTCCTCACAAGTTTGCGAGCACCTTCTATAGGGACAATTACCTTAATGTGTATCATATTGATCTGCAATATACTTTGCAAATGTCAATATATACCTAGTCTTGCTGCCTACAGCATATGAGGAAGTGAAATAGAAATGAGCCTGGACTTAATGACATGTAACCATCTTGAATGAATAATGTATGTATGGTCAATCCCCAATTCTCGGAAGACCATCAGCCTAACTTTAATGTTTGAGACAAGCAACCGTATGTTTTAGATTTATCACTTGAGTCCTAATGCACTTGCCAAAGGACATTAATATTTAAATATTGAAAAAATATGCTATCAGCAGAAAAATAGGCAGTTTACAGTTAAGGAGGTTTTCTTTGGTTAGCCTTTAACACATACCTTTTTTTTTTTTTTTTTGAGAGATTGGGAAAACTACTAGTCTTTAAATCTGATTCCATATGATAAAAGATATTTCACCTCCTATTTTAAGCCAAGAAATATATGCAGAAGCCAGTTTTTAGGTAGTTCTGAGATCCTCTATAATCTCCCCACTAAATATGATATATGTATATAAGATGTATTTTAGAAATATATGAACATAACAAACTTCTTTTGAAGTCATGAGACCTCAAAACATACAAAAACATAATAATTCAAATCAAGCAATAATTCTATGAGAATTTCTTGTAATACATTTGTTAAATAAGTAATAATAATAATAGTAGTTATTATTACTGTTATTATTATTATTATTGTTATTATTATTATTATTATTATTATTAGTCCTGAGTCATGCTGGAATGTTTTAAAAACATAACGTACTTCCTACAGATTGGATTTGGCTCAATCTTTGTCTCTATTTCCTGACTAGTTAATGTGGTACTAGATGATATACTTGGGAAGCGAATTTCCACGTTGTTGCTAGAGCAGATAGAGAGTAAGCAGCACCACTGTATTTGTCTCCAAGCTGCCTGGCAGGCATTGATTGACTTTTTTTTAGGAGACACTGTCATTTTTGGTGAAAATACTCAAATTGTGAGCCTGTTATACATTTGGTAGTACATTAGGATTCATGGCTGGTTTCATTCACTCCATTGCTCTCCAAAGACAGTAGAAAGATTGATTTCACATTTAGAATATGAGTGTAAATTGTTATGAGGTATTTCTTCATATTTGAATTGCATGTTAGAAAAATGTGCTCCACTATGCCATGAAGTAAAAAGAGATCTTTTGGTTTGTTTCCCAATGTGATGAGTACAGTTAATAAACAATACACTTATAATAATACACTTATAAACAATACACTTTATAATAACTGACTGTTCCATTCATTAGAAGCTGAATGTAAAGAAATACTGAGCAGTAACAAACAATTTAGATCATCTTCAGTGCTGGCTCTAATAAATTAAGGTTTCAGAAATGTTATTGATGGATTCTACTCTCATGAGCTCAATAAAAAAATAAGTTCAACACTGTCAGGTGGCAACCTCTCTTGCCCCACTGTTTTCCCAAAGGTGCTCTGAGAGGACCCATGAGCAACAAACCTCACAGGAGATGTTGTTGTTAAGTAGCAGCAGGTAGAGGGTGACTCCAGGCAACTGGCTAACCCCCTTGAAATGAAGAGAGATGGAAGGATCAAGGGCACCCTCACCAGGTTTACAGGTGACACCAAGCTGAGCAGTACAGTTGACACACCTGAAGGGCAGGAAGACATCCAGAGGTACCTGGACAAACTGGAGAAGTTGGCCCATGGGACTCTCATGTCAACAAGACCCAGTGCAAGCTGCTTTATCTGGGTCAAGGCAACCTCCAGTATCAACACAGGCTGGGGGATGAACAGATCGAAAGCAGCCCTGCTGAGAAGGACTTGGGGGTGCTGCTGGGTGGGAGGATGATGATGGACATCAGCCAGCCATGTGAGCTAGCAGCCCAGAAAGCCAAACATGTCCTGGGCCACATCCAAATAATCAGTAGCAGCAGGCTGAGGGAGGGGTTTCTATCCTCCATCTTGCTCTGGTGAGCCACACCTGCAGTGCTGCATCCAGCTCTGGGGTCCCCAGCACTAGAAGGACATTGATCTGTTGGAGAAGGTCCAGAGGAGGCCAGCCACCAAAATGATCAGAGGGCTGGAGCACTTCTCCTGTGAGGAAAGGCTCAGAGAATTGAGATTGTTCAGCCTGGAGAAGAAAAGAATTCAGGGTGACCTCATTGCAACTCTCCAGTACCTGAAGGAAGCCTCCAATAAAAAGGGCGGGTGAACTTTTACAAGGGCGTGTACTGACAGAAGAAGGGGAAATGGATTCAGACTGAAAGAGGGAAGGTTTAGATTAGAGATTACAAAGAAATTTTTCACCATGAGGTTGGTGAGGCATAGGAACAGGTTGCCCAGAGAAGCTGTGGATGCTCCATCCCTGGAAATGGACTAGGCTGGATGAGGCTTTGAGCAACCTGGTCTAGGGCAGCTGTGGAAGGTGTTGCTGCCCATGGCAGGGAGTTGGACCTAGATTATCTTTAGGGCCCCTTCCAACCCAAACCATTCTGTGAGCCTATGAAATTTCTTAGAAATCATTAAGGGGCATGGTAATCTAAATAATGTCTGTGACATTATGCAGTTGTAAAGTACTATCCAGAGTGTATTAAAAGTATATACGCATTATATATATATTTAAGTATATATGGATGTTAAGTAGTTTTACAGAGCACAGCATCCTTTTTACAGTTTATTTTGTTCAGAAGACAGAGATTTAAGACATCCTTCAATTCTTCCAAAGCAATGAGCCAAGCCTGTAGCATAAAATGAACATAGATGGGCAGTAGTAACTGCCTAGAACCTGGCCCGTTATGACATTTAGATGTTAGCATTCACTAAGATTTTAATGAATTCACCAAGTCATAAGTGATCTCCATCACTTACCTTTTCAAGGGAAATACTTTAATTTTAAACCCATATTTTATTCTCAAGCGGTCCATTAAAAAATTATCTACTTCACAGAGACTCTAGATCAGCTTTCTGACATTTAACAAGAACATATTCAGTACTGAGCCTTTCCTAATAACCTTTATGATAGAAATTAATAAAATGGCTGAAGCCTCCTTTCAAATGTTGAAATACAGAAGTGCAGGACTATATAAATTTATTCCACAATAATTTTCACTGTAAGAATATTTAAATCAATCTAAAATTGATGGGGGGGAACTTTCATCCATGAATTTTTAACTTACATTACATCTTTTGGGAGGAGATTAATATCCACAGGAAGAAGATGAGGCAATAATTTATTTTATAGTCATTCAAGTCTAAAGATTTTTACAGATGCATTCTGAAACCCAAAAATTTAGTTACAGAAAAGAAGAATGTCTGGAGTTATCTGTAAGCAAGCCTTAGATGGAACTTCAGAGGTATTTTATAAAATAAGCTGAGTAAAGGACAACTGACAATTTTTATTAAATATTTTTCTAGAAAAGATCCAGTCAATAATAAAATTTAAGAATTATAGAAAATTGAGTTTGAAAGGGAATGTGAAGGTTATCCCTTGAGTTTATAGAGTCACAGAATCACAGAACCATGGAATGGTTTGAGTTGGAAGGGACCCTAAAGTCATCCAATTCCAGCTACCCTGCTGTGGGCAGGGACACCTTCCACTAGACCAGGTTCCTCAGAGACCCACCCAGCCTGGACTTGGTAACTTCCAGGGATGGGGCATCTATAGCTTCTCTAGGAAAATTGTACCAGTGCTTCACCACCCTCACAGTAAAGAATCCCTTTCTAATAGCCAATCTAAATCTACTCAGTTTAAAACTCAGTTTAAACTTCTGTTTAAAATTCCTACCCCTCAACACATCGCTGCACTCCCTGATAAAGAGTCCCTCCTGTCTTGGGGGCCTCTAGAACAGCCCCTCATCCAGCTGAAATAGTAGGAATTATGCTCTTAAATAGGCTTTAAACCAAACATTTCCAACATTTAGACCTTTTGCAGATGAAACTGATCTCAGCACCATAAAAAACACCCTTTTTACCCCACGTAAATCTTGCTAGCTCAAGAGTTAATAACTTCCATCATTGCTCAAAGCTTTGAAGAGGGAGATAAGGGAATTAGATACATTTATTGATGACTAAAGAAAAAGTTTTAAAGAAATCTAACTTTACGCTCATACTTGGCGTTATTTTTAGACTTACAAGAAGAAAAAAACTCTTTTCACACAGTCCAGATCTCAAGACTATAGTTAAAAAAGCAGTTATACAGACACGGATCTTTTAAATAAGTTAGCTCTGTTCTTAACTTCTGAAGTCTTCTGGGGGTTCTTTTTCAGTTCTCAGGAACGTCATGGATGCATTAATGACACTCTTATGTAGCTTGGCTGTATTTCCTTTTATTGAAGTTGTATCATCCAATTTAGGCAAAATTCACTCTAAATCCCAAGCTTAAACCTCTACAAAAGGTTAAAAATATATTTAGAATTAATGAAATACAAATTACACAGTTTCTGAAAGCCAGTGTGCTTGTAAAATGAACCCTCTCACTGCAACAGGGATAAGTGAAGCATAAAATGACATTATTAAAAAAAAAGCATTTTTGCCCTGTATGGATCAAGTATTTTGTAAAATATTCCCTCTCTTCTGAAGAGAGGTGAAAACCTGCTGTTTCTGCAAAAAACATGGATGATTTCACCTAGGACAGTACAAGATGGGGCCAGTGAGAGAAAGACCATATGAACTTTCAAGTCCAGCATGGCACCATCCAAGTTATTCCCAAGTCACAGGAGAATGGACTGCAAGGGAAGGAGATGAAATGAGACACAATAATTACAGGACTTAATCCTGTATAAATGAAAATCAATGGAAAAATGCCTAAAGTTTCCTTTTTTAATATTATTTTTATTTCTATTTTTCTTTATTTCCTATTAGTAATTGTTTGTGTTACTACTGTCTTATGAAACCCTCCTTTTTGTTTAGGTTGGTCAGCCACCAGGCTTTCATTGTGGTGACCCTCCAATTGGAGACTTGGTTCCTGTTTGAGATCCTAATCATCTCCGTCATATTTTGAACAGAATAAGAGGTCTTTCTGTCTTCTTGCCTGTTTTTAAAGCAGTCACCATTAACGTATAATTAGAACTTTCTGGTACGTTTCCTTAAAGTACGTGAGAGAGGTGGAATTTATATAAATTTTGTGGGGGGTGGAACAAGCAAAGAAAAATTTTAACACAGAAACATGCAAATAGATGTATGTAACATTATCAGGGGAAAATAACCTTACCTGTGACAAAGGAAATAAAAGAAAAAAGAAATTTTAAAAACCTACAAAACAGTTCTAGAGGAATCAACAAACCAGTAAATTAGACATGAATTTGTAATGAAATAAGGCAAGAGAAAATTACTTCAGTCTTGTCTTTATAAAGGATTCTTGTGATCTACACATTTAATCTTTTCCTTTCTCTGTCAAGCTCTCTTTCTGACTCTGGCAAATAATTTTCAGAACTAAATCGCTCTTGAATAAAAATTCAAAAAAAAACAAACCAGAAATTTGTGCAGAACTACAGAAATTTTCAAAATATGATGGATAGAATTCTTTTAACATTTGAAAACAAAATCAAGTAGAAAGGTTTATAGAATATGATTGAAGAAGACACAGCAAAGAAAAACAGATACAATTAGGTTTTCTAAGTGTAAATTACTAGGAAGTAAAAAGAATAATGACAGTCTTTGAAGAGAACCATTTATTCAGTGAAGTGTAAGTAAGAATAATTAGAAATCAGGATGGAGGAAAACTGGGGGCAATGTTTTGACAAGAAGCTGTCTGAAGGTATGAAAGTCTCTCCACAGCAGCACTGGCATCTCCACTTCTTAACCTGTGCATTTGCCCTGGACAAAGCAATTGAAATGGAAAGAACAGCCTTGAAGTTTCAGGGGAAAAGTAACTAATGAGGATGGGGTTGAAATATCAACTTCTTAACCTGTCTCAGTAGTCCAAGCACAAGAAGACCATCCACAGACTAGGAAATTCATATCCAGAGCAGCAGAAGGCAGTGCACATCAGAAAGAAAAATTTCACGAGGCAGATCTAACACCTTCCATACCTGATATTCCAGGACTGCAAGACTGAAGCCCCCTTTACTAGACCAAGGACTGTGGAGTGACTGTCCTTTCTGGTTTGGGCCATGCATGTTCTTATCATTGGTCTAGACAGAAATTTAAATTTATATGAAATATCTTTTTCAATAAGATTTTGAAAACATTGTCCTGAGGAGTGTATCAATGGTTAAGCAGTACCTTGCAGCTAACATTTTCAGCAACATAACATCATTTCTGTAACCTATTGTTTAAGTAGAGGGGGGGAGGGGTTCTAAATCTGTATTTTTATCAGATACATGCTTATTGGAAGTTTTAAAGTAAGCCCTTTTGGCTTTGGCTAATGGGCTTTTAAATAACTTCCAATACTAGCTTGAAGTAAAGCACCCTTCTTGAAATACATATATATTGTTTCTTAAATTACTAACACTGACTTCAACAGTGATATTAAAATAACAATCTAATATTCAGTATGAATTTATAGCAGTGAAAACAATGTTAGCTAAAATTCTTCACAGCAGCCCAGCAAGAGCCCTGTGTTGACTACAGAACTAGTATACAATCAATTACATCCTGACTGGTAAGACACACCTTGCAGTGAATTTGTTTTTATGTACATTTTCATAGTTAGTTGTCCTCCACTAAAAACAAAATATAGACTGATCAAATTATAGGTGACAGAGCACTCCAGAGCAGAATGAATGTTATGACACCACAAGCAAGTTTTATCTAAATATCATAAAGTCTCAGAGTGATTTCAGTTGAACTGCTTCATTCATCTGTTTCTATTTCCATATGCTCACAAGTTGATGGAGGAGTTATAAGCCTTTGGTTTAGTGCATCTTCCAAAAAGCTTTAATTGCGAGGGCGCCAGTCCTTGAAAGCAATTTGAACATTTTTTCCATTCCAGTCTCCTTCATTCCATTATATTTTAAGTACATATGTGATTTTCATGAATGGTCTTGTTGCATGGGTCAGGTTGATCAGTGACTGCCATATTAATGATTAGGTCAAGCCTTATTACAGGCAGGTATTTTCCTCTTTTTCTAATTGGTTTTAACTGATGAATGACAAGCCTATTCAAAGAGCTTTTATATTTTATTGCTATGATTTTTATTCAACTCTGCTCTCTTTCCAAGTGTCATTGACTATTAACAATGGTCTCTACACAGAGAACTGTAAAGGGCAGGTAGTAATTCACTTTAAAATATTTTCTTTTCTTTTACCAAGAAGAGATGTAATCACCCAAATAATTGTATTTATATTGCCTCTAAATCTGCTATTTATGAAATAATTTTAGGGTAAGGGACTTGCATTGGGATTTCATCCATTTTAAAAGAGGTAAGAGCTGAATTAATTCATAGATCTGGCTTTAGTTCAGTAGTAAAAGAAGCCAAGAGTCCAGTTACAGAGTACTTATCCAACTCATTGGAGAAAGTGACTGAAGGCAGAAAGAAAAAAGTCTAACTCTTTCCAACATTTGTTGCAATTTCATTTTTTGAGAATTGGAAGCAAAAGCCAGGCTACAGTGATATGTATTTTTATACGATGTAAATATAATTGTCCTGCAGTAAAATTTTGTAGATAATAATTTGGCTTATTCATAAATACAACACCATGCTGTAAAGCTGCATTCATAAGCCTGACACCACTTCAAAAGCAAACCAGGTGCTTTCACCGATAGCAAAAAAAACATTTTTACACATTAGATAATGGCACAGCCTCCAAGAAGAATGAAAAACAGCTTTAACTAAACAGTAAATTAAAAAAAAAAAAACACAGACTAGTAAAAAAAAATCTGTTCAAGCATTCATGATATGAACCTGCCTCAGAGAGCTCTCTGAAAAATAATTGAAAGAAACTGAAAGAGCTTAATTTCATACAGATGGGATTTCTTAAGTGGCTTATTCATTGACCATGTACAGCAGGCAGCTTCACAAGTAATCTTTTGCTACTCTCTGTTTATTGCCCATTTTTGCAGTTTGTTTATCTTATTATAATGTTGCAAGTTATCATCCTCTTAAGAACCTTGAAGGTCTCTAGAAATAATTAAAATATTCAAGTAAATGTACTGAAAATGAAAAGATAGTATAATTTCAACAGCAGGCCTGCTAATGGGACATGTAGGCAGAGAAGAAGTGTGAAAAAAGAAAAATAGAGTGAACTAGAACTGTAAAACTAGTGAGATAACTACACTTGATAAGACAGACAAAATTCAGTCTGCATAGAGAGCTAAAAAACAATAGAAAATGGAAGAGTTAATAGCATTTGAAATGCATTTGAAACTAATTAAAGGGAAAAGAGCAATGAACTGTGCTGAAAAACTATTAAAATGTGAGGACATTTCAAATGGCCTTCTGGACCTGGTTATTTCATATTTGCAGTAATCACTCTGGCCAAAAAAAAAAAATAAGCTAGTTAAATGCTCTCATTAAAAAGTTAACCTTTTGTGCAAACACAGGGCATGACTGCAAAATGACATTAAAATGCAGATTTGAGAAATTAAGTTTGAGAATTCCAATAACATTTAGTAGAAAATGGCAACCATTTGTGTTATGAAATAAGATCTCATCACCTGGAACAAACACAGTAAAGGAAGATCCACTGGAGCCATTAAGTACCCAACCTCAGGACAGCTGTTGGAATATAGAAAGGCATGTTTGGGAAATCAGGGATTGCGGTACACCAGAGCAACAACTACAGAAAGAGCCTGGTTTGTTTAGTCCAGAAAAATGAGGGCTGGCAGCAAACACCAAATGACAAAGGTGGCTTGAAGAATATTAAATAGAGAACATAGATGTTAAAGAGAGAAGATAACATAAAGAAGAATTTTGTCTAAGAGAAAATGGATAATAAACAATCCATGAAAATAGTTAAAATAGAGACTAGTAGGTTCTCTTCATCAAAATTAAATCTTCATGTAGGAGAAATTAGGAAAAGCAAAATCCAAATTCTGTTACAGTCACCACCAAAACTTACATCTAAATTATGGGTCACTTTGTCCCTATCTTGATGTTTAGATGCTTACCAGAAAAGGTCAGTATTAGGATATTAATTCCTATAACCCTATTGAAATTCATAGAATTTATTTTACCTAATTTTATTGTACCTAATTTACCTTTATTGTACCTAATTTTAAACCTCTGTAGTAAAAGTTTCTTTATCAGCTAGCTGTCTAATTTCATTATTAATGAAGAAAAATATAAAATCCTGGAACAAGATATATCTGGTCAATTTGAGTGTTTGTGTGAGACAACTTTGCCCCTCAAAATTGTTACTCCTTTCCCTTCTCTGTGAAGAGTCCGAATAAGTAGTTAAGATATTGTCTAGACCATAGAAATGTATATTTGATACACAGCAGGCACTGCAAGAATCTAAGGAGTAAAATGGAAGAAATGTCTAGCCATTTTCAGGGTACCACAACAAAATTTAGGAAACATAAAAAGAGAAAAAAGTAATTCCTTGTACAGAATCTGTTTCTCACTTTGTCAATATATCTGCTTTTACAACTGGGAAAGGACACATATTGTCATTTTACCCACTAAGATAATATTGAACTTGGAAGTACATTGTGCCACCTCTATGATAGGTTGCAAAAGAAAGATGTGAACAAGTGACTGAAGACTGGTTTCCACAAATCTCACAAATTTGTTTTCTTGCTATATTTCCATACTTCAGGTCTTCATCATTGGAGCAAAGAATTCATCATTACTTTTATAGCAAATTTTTATCACTAAGTTTTAAGAAGCTTGAAACAAACCTTTCCATACCAGAAACTGCTCAGCTGATGTAATTTCAAAGAATTTGGAACAAGCACAGCACAGCATCTTCAACGTACAAGGTGCTGTCAGGAAGTAGCACTTGTTCACCTCTTAAGTGAGAACAATATTATTTTAAATGTAGTCTCTTTAGCTTGATAGTTCTTATTTCTTGGAATAGTTCTAGGGACTAGAATCCCCATATGGAAAATACATTTGACCCTAAAGATTTTCCTAGGAAAAATGATCTCCCAAGTGTATGTGTGAAGATTCCAAAAGCACATTTGCAAATGTTAGCCTAAAAAGTCAAAGTAGAAGAAATTAAAGCAATGTGGTTAAAACTTCCTCTTCAACTAGTTTGAGACAACCCCAGTAGACTGCAAAAGATTCCATGAGCAGTGTTAAAGAAATCAGGGTTAAAACAAACCCAGAAACTATTTAGTTTGACAATATTTCCTAACCAACTTAATGGGTTTGTGTAGAGGGGATATTGGCTTTTGACATGCAAGCATTTGCTGAGCAGGTCTGTCATCCTCTGGTTTTGCACTGGCAGATTTCAACTGGCACTGCATGCTCCAGCACTGCCAGCTCCCACTGCTCCGGTGGCAGCAATGGATTTAAAGACAATAAGCTCAAAAGGCTGGAAAGAAGACTGATGTGTTTGAAACTATTTTGACACAGTGCCACAAAATACTGTCCCACACAGTACAGGGAGAGAAGAAATCCTTACACAACAGAGCTGCATTGATTTAATCAGGTGGTCCAAGACTCTGAGTCAATTTGCTGAAATAAAGGGTCACCATGCTTCTTCAGGAACACCTTGAGATTATTTTAATGCACATAAATGCTTCAGCATATAACTATCTTTTGTCTGTGTACTGCACTAGAGAGCCTTGATTAGGCCAATGGCCCCTGGTGCATCTGCAATATAAGTGTCACATAAATCATCACAACCTGAACGTTTTACAGGTGACAGTTAGTGGAAAAGAAAGAGCTCAAAGTTCAAAGTCTGCTTGTGGGACACCCTTTTGAGTCTCTGCATGAAAGACCACCAGCATACTGATTCACACAAGTCTTGGTAGTAAACAAAGGGCTTCCTTTGGTACTTTTCAAATTGTGAGTTAATTCAAAGCTTATTTCAAGGAAGCTGCAGCTGAGGAAGGAAGTACAGACACTGATAAGCAGTCCTGATGGAAAAAAAATGCATCCTAAAGTGGAATTTGAAGCAAAGGGCCTTTTCCTTCACTCAGCTGCTGTGAAGAAACTTAGAACAAAGTATATGCAAACTTATGGGCTTTGCAGGGATTTAGAACAACCAAAAAGTCAAGCTCTAGAGGTATGAATCCATCAGAAACAAAAAAAAAAAAAAATATTTCTGCTTTGTCCTCTCCCCCTGTTTTCCATTGCTACTTTCAGTGTTATACTATATCCTCATTAACACATACATATGCATGAAGGTAGTATTTCAGCCATTTCCTAAGTAAGCTTGGATTCTATTCCATCTCACACCCTACACCTTTGACAGTTAGAGCTTTGCCTTCCAAAAGCACAAGACATAATAAGGAAGTTGATGTTCTTTTTGTTTTCTGATTCTTGAACAGGTAACAAGGACATGTTCCTTTTAATCAGCATTTCAAATCTTAGGTGCTGCTAATTGCAGAATAGCACAGAACAGAAAGTACAACGAGATCCATGATGATTCTCAGTGTAGCCTCCAGGGGATTTTCTTGTATTCTTTTCCTGGATAGAACCTGGTAAATTCTATCCAGGGGGTTCTTAGGGTTTCCTTACATGTCTTAGCCTAATAGGATCAGTAGGTAAGCCCCGTAACTCCTGCCTGTTACCACACATTCTGGCATGCCTGGGGTTATAGTGCACAGATCCCGTAAAGGCAATTTGCTCAGGAAAACCTCAGACTGCACACCACCTACTCTCCTGGAAGCACTGGACTGAGAGTGCTCCTGCTGTCTGAGCATGAGCTACGTGTCTCTGCAGGATCAGATTTACCACAGCTGCAGGCCACCTGTGCTGTGCAAACACAATAAGCTAAAAAGAAATTATATAAAGCTTATTTCTTCGCCATTTAACCCATGCTTGTGATGCTGATATCCACAAAATTATGCTTGGCAACTGTTTTCAATGTGCTGGGAAAGAGGGGGAAGATTTAGGTGATAACACACCTTCTCCTGAGAGTAGTATAATTTACTGACAGAGGGTAAAAAAAGTTAAGGCTCATTAACGCTTCTCAAATGAAGGGCCTTTGTTTTTCATAAAAACTTGCCATCTCAAAGTGTGTCACACAGATGAAGTTACAGCATGGGAAAAACACAGGGTTCACGGATTTTGAAGACAAGTTCATAAGCACAAGTTATCTATGCTTCTGAATAAAATTGCAAACAGCATTTACACCCCTGGCTCCTCTATCGGTTGAAATGAGAGCAGAGATGCCAGTGTGAAATGAGTGCTGTCTGTCCTGCCCCATATGGCTCCTGGGGAACAGTGCCTCAGGCTGCTGCAAGAGATGGCAGTGAGGAGATCAACCCACTCTCCTCCACTCCACAGAGAAGACTGCTGCTTCCAAAACTGGGGCTGCTGTGCCCTAAAATATTCCTTGGCTAAACCAATTACACACAGCCCACCTTAAATGTGTCATCTTCCATACCTGTTAGTGTATTTTTCTCTCTATTATAGCACCTATCTCTCTTTCTTGTCACTAGAGCACAAGAGCTAACCATTGTTTTAACCATAACAACATAACCAGAAGTTATGACTTTTATGCACTGCCTGTGGTAAGGGTGACTGTACTGAGCATCAACTGAAGCTTCAAATCAGTTGCCATTTGTACAGCGGCACATAATGGAAGAAATGTCCCTGGCAGTTCAGCACAGCAGACCTGAGTATCTGTTTGAAATCTTCCTGCTAAAGAGAATTCCTGTATTAAAATAGGCAAAAGCATGGCCTAAATTTAGAAAATATTTCTTAGTCACATGTTTCTGAAAAATTATGTCAATTATTTAGATTTCAACTAATTTCATAACATTCCTCTTAACTGAATATTTTGTTCTTTGTTAAGCATTCAGGCCATGATGTCATTTTGTCCCATTAAAAAATAATATTTTTTTAAAGTAAAATTTCAGCTTTACTATTTTACTAATTATTTTCAGTTGAGGAAACCAAACCTTTTAGTAGAGAACATGTGCATATTGCCAAAGGTAGTTCAGGAGTTCACTAACAGATAGGCACAGGTGTAGACCATACAATGGCTAAAGTTACATTTTTAAACAGCAACATAGAGTGATTTTTTTATACTTTCTCAGGCTCCCTCGTCTTCTCAAAGTTCAAGTTTAAGGGACTGAAGAAGTGGTCTAGTTATTTTTTGGGGAAGATTGCAAAAACAACTATGACTGAATTCTCAGGAGCTCTTATATGTGAAAAGCTAGACTTGACAATACCTTCTGAGTTCACTGTAACTCTTTATTTATCTGAAAGTCAAACCACCACTGCATCAACAAGCAAATGCTGCACATTTTTCAACATTTAAGAGATGACAAGGGAACAGAAAACAGGATTCATTGCATTACTTCTCAAGAGGCTTCTGTGGTACAGTGAGAAAAAATTTCTTCAAAGTGTGGGCAAAAATCCTATTTCTTGTGAAAGCTGCATTATAACTTCCCAGTCTACATCTATGCTGTACTTGATCTGGTAGCTGCCAGGAGGGACCTAAAAAACAGCTTTCCCAAAACCCTCCTTCCAAGCTCTTATTTGCCCTGCAGCCAGCCTGGATCAATGTGCTTGCAGGGTGTTTATTTTCCTTTCCTCAAGACAACACCATAGCCTTTCAAGAAATGGTGCTGGATTTTTTTTGTCTGTCTGGCATCTGCTTTCTACTGCTGTCAGACACCAGCACAAAGGCACACAGGGGAAGAGCTCACCAGGCATGAAAACCACAGCCCAACCAGACTGGAAATAATCTGGCCTGAGCAAAGTGCAGGCATGCTGGAGGCTTTACCCCTAAGTGAACAAGTTTGCTAAGAGATACCCCAACAGATAAGCAGTGCAGATAGTCTGCAGATTAGTTAGTTGTAAGCCTTGTCCTCAGTCCTAAAGACACTACTAAAAGACACTGCAGACCTATTATACACATATTTTGTTATACAATTTCCAAATTGTGTCCATTTTTTATATGGACACGATTTGGAAATTGTTCTAAATCTAGAAAACCCTGAGAGGCTTATGGTATAGGAGGCCTTTTGCTTCCAGAAATTACTGTAACTTATTTCAGGCGTATCCTGAGACATAATATGGGTCATGTTAAAATGAAATTGTCTTAGCTCCAAAGGTGCATTTTTTGTATGAAAAGTGCAAGACATGTTGACAGTGCTGTTGAAAGCAATTAAAAGAGATCCTGAAGTCTCTGCTGAAACAAAGTTCTCCTGGATTCTATTATGTGTTGTGATACAGTAGTTCTATAACATATATTCTCTTATTCCCAGTTTTCTTGAATATTACTTACTTGAATGCATTTTAATGTTGACTGCATTTTCTAATTTTGATTTTGACCAATTCTATACAGCCCTTGAACTATAGCTTGGAGATTTCCAATATCACACATTTGAGGACAAGAAAAACAAGAATTAAACACAGTTTCATAAAAAGTACTTCAGTAATGGTATATAAGAAAGCTGAGACTGGTCATTTACCTATCAATGAAATGAGGGTGGAACTGAGTTAGAACAGATTTTTTTATAACCGTTTTTTACAAGGCTCTTTTAGAAACCCCCACTTAATAAAACAAAACAGAAAAATATTTTCCAATTCAAACTACCTGGAACGTGTTCTGCAGAAGGCAGAGTATAATTATTCAAATATACATTTGGCCAGTTTACAGAGTTAACACCCAGTGCCATGAAAAGAGCCATGGAATTCTGATGGAGCTGTGAGACCTTGGTTTTAACACATCTCCTGACACACACAGCACCTCCCACGGCAGCATGCTGCTCAGTGCAGAGCTGTGTGGGCTTAAAGGGAAGAAATCCACCCCCCCAAGCCCACATGAATCACCCTCCCAGTACCAAGCCTCATGGTGATTTATCTTCATCTTGGTATATTATGGGGGGCGGTTTACAGCAATATCATAAAACAGAAGCTTCAAAACCTATCAAGCTAATGTTTATGTTTTCTGCTCACAGTAAATGACAAAAGTCACAAATGGTTCATTCCCTTTCCTCATAATATTATACCACATGAGGATCTCAACAGGACACCCCACAGAAAGATTATCCAGATCCCACTGGCAATATTGCAGCTTAACTATAAAAAAATCCAATCAAATAAGCTCAGCTTTCCGCTTCCTATGATTCTGCTTCTTTCTTTCTTTTTTCTTGCTTCCCTACCTACTCTTCCTAATGCTTACCCCTCTGTGCTCCCTCCTGCCTAAGCTTCCTTTCCTCTGCAGACAAAGTGGCAGCCTCCTTCATCCTCTCTATGCACCACTGGGGGCTTCTCTTGGAATTAGTTCTGTTTGCTTTCCTTACACACATGCACTGCCTTCCTGAATTTTTGTGTCATCTCCTCTTTTAGAGAACAAAATTCTAGCAGCTTTTATGTTCAGCTAGGGCCAAGAGCTAGAGGAAGGCTCAATTGCTTCTCCTTCCCCTTCCTTTTCTTTGCTCTCTGTGAGTCAGAAGCACAGAGCAGGCAGCTGTAAAACTGGCTGAGGGACTACTGAGGGTTTGAAACCAAAAAATGTTAATAAACAAGACTTATTCAATCAAAGCAACTTTAAGAAAAAGAAATAATTTTATTTGAAAACTATATTGAATATTCCCAATAATAGAGCAATAACAGTCCATCTCTCTCTGTATTCTGAAAGTAGTTATAAATACGTCAAATCAATACACAAATTAGATAACTGAAGAAATGTTCTTCCTAATGAATGGAGGATATCATACTTTTAATGGAGAAAATAATTCTGTTAACTACTCATCTACAGGACTCCTTGTTTTCATAGCACTGAATTTTTTTTACACGTTATTCAGAATATTGTCAATCTAAAAATTCTGATAGTAAGAGGGCATATTTCCATTTAAAAAATTATAACTACATCATGAAATTTATTTCTCACCAATAAAGCTTTGTTTTAATCATGTGCAGCTTTTCAGCATAGCATCCTTAGTTTAACACACACTTAGCAATAAGAAAAAGGAGAAATGTTTGTATATTAATCTCAATAAGTTTTGGCTAGCCCTGCCAATTTTTGTAATTTCTGAAGTACAAAACAAGTATTACAAACACTATTTTTTTTATTGCTATTACTCACTTATTATCCATATTTATATATTATTTTTTCATCTATTTTCTATCACCTTGGTAGCATTTTTTTCAGTTTGATGAAACAAAATGTTTCTTGAGAACTGATATGGCAGTTTTTAATATAGTCAAACACAAGTGGTTTCTGTTAAATAGCTGTAGTGACTTCATCCAAATGTCTGCATAACAGTGTGGAAGAAAAGGAAAAAATAAAGATTTTTTTTTTCGTTTGTGTGTTTTTTTGTTTCTTAGAAGGAATGTTAGCAATTCATGGAGGAAAAGTTTCTATCTCATTGAATCCTGGATTGAATTGGTAATTATAATGCATAGAAAGTGTGACCTAATAGCTGCTATAAATCCCAAAAATCTCTTGATAGATGACTTCATACTTCTGATATAATTGTGAATTTTAAAAAAGCTATAGCCTTTGTATATGACATAAAAGTTATCACATTCCTTGGGCTGGAACCAGGATCAAAAATTCATTAGACATCACCTGACAGTCTCACAACTTTATTTGTGAGATTAGTAAATTGATCAATTACGAAATTAATGAAAAGCCACCTGTCTTGTAAGACAGCTCTATAAAAAGCAGTTCTCAGCTCTATATGAAAACATTGTTACTTCTAACTTATGTATGGCATTTAGACTGGACGCAAAATTCTCTTTCTAAGGCCAACATTGCCCCCTTGTGCTATAAAGCAGCCAAGACATGTAACCTTCTGATTCAGAAGTTTGGAAGGGTTGGGCCTATCCACACCAAGGTGCAGTTAATTTTAGTGATTTTTTTTTTCATTCTTTGAATTTCCTAGTTCGAAATTTAAGAACAAAATTTCCTTCTCATAGACAATTATGCCCTTTTCAGATCACATACATTCTTTGTCTTCAGAGACTACTTGTTCAGAAAATGCTTTCTCCACCTACAGATTTCTATATATCTCTAAGGCCCACTGGTAAATGACCATTGTAAAGATACTGGAGAAAAAACAGTGAGAATTCACAAAGATGTTATATGAAAGTGAAAAGAAAAATATTTACAAAACTTTTTGAGATTTCACAATTGAAAAAGAAAGGGCCAAATATTTTAGAAACAATATTTTAATACTGGACAATAATAGCTAAAGCTATACTACCATTTAGAAGACAAATCTTGATTTTGTGCCTCTCTTAGTTTAACAAATTTCAAGTTTAGCCAGTTTAACTGGGCTCAAGCTCTCAAGTATCAAGTATCATTCCACCAAAAGTCTATAAATATTTCAAAATAATAAAAAAAATATGTAGCTGAAACTATTATTAATAATAATAGGTATTAAATGTCAGCTTTCCTGACCACTTTTCTCCACTTTCTTCCTACAGATGCCAAGAAATCTGTCCACAAACTTCCTAAGAAGGGGACCATATCTCTTTTAACATTAGAAATAAAAAGCAAAAAACCCAAGGTTCCTCTACTAGACTAAGTAGACTGCAAAGGCAAATTAAAAAAGTTAAAATTCAATGAAATATAGAAAGCCACTTCTTCTAAGAAGTTGATGTAGTCATCAACCCAATGTTGTTGTGTTATTTTTAATAAAACTTGATCATCCTGCTTGTGTGGGTTTAATTTAGCTAGCAACAGTAGGCTTCTCCAGGTCTGATCATAATTGTTTTAAATCTTGTCTATCTCTGATATTTTCAGTTCTTTAATTCAGTAATTACTGGTATATTTTCATCTGCATAAGTAGGAAAACTAGGATCAAAATGTTTTGCACCAGCCCAAACCCAGAATTTTATTTTATAATACCTGGGAGAAATCTAAATTTATAACATGTTTAAAAACTGAGGCATTCTCCTAGGTGTACAAAGATAAAGTTGATTTGCAGTCACTTTTGTAAATAAAAAAATCTAGCAACTCACCTAGAATTCAATAGCAAATATTTTTCCTGAATCCACAAAGGGAAAGGAAGGGTTGAATTTGCTTTTACTGCAAATGTACTGAGATTTTCTTTTCCTTGTCTATATTTGGTCATCCTCAAAGACATGTAACATTCACAGCATATTAATATTGACAATTTGGATGGATGAAGTTGATCCAGTGAATAAGTATACAATAACTTTTGGGAGTATGGTTTAATCCTGTTTCCTGAGCCATCTCACTAGACAAGGACATCTAAATAATTACTTCTCCACACTTGTTCTTTGATAATAACAGCTGCCAGTCCACTCTGCCAATATTGTTTCTGCTTAGTTTCTCCACTTTTGCTGCTTAAATCCCCCATAACATTATTGAAGTGTCTAAAGGCAGATGTTGAATCTCAAAGGTTATTTTTAAATCACTTGGACATCACCAAGAAACCCTAAAAACCTTGCAATTAGTTCATACAGAAGACTGCCATCACAAAACTGACATTTATGTGAGCATGAAATTCAAGTTAAACTGGGTATTCCATAACTGAAATAAATTGGCTAATCACCTCATTTTATATGTGGATTCTAAATTTTGCACATGTATCTAGCAGGTTCTGTTAGTTCTCACTCACACAGCTTGCAGCAGTATAATTACTATGTTTTAGCATACCTTATCAGAGAGCAACAGAACACCAATATACTAGAGCTGAATGTTTCCTACCTGAGCGCAGCAGAGAGCACTAAGTTAACAGAGCCCAGTGTTTTGTAAATTTGAACATCCTATTCTTAGACCCGGGGTTAGGTCAGTGTATCAGCTACGCTCCTTGTAAATAACCGTACTGCTGAAGCTACAAAGCACCAAGTAAAAGACATCATTTCAAAACAGAAGCAGATCAAAATGTTGAGCATGATGTAATCAATGAGTTGTAAAAAATAAATGCATGTGAAAAATGGAAATTGATTCTTTCAGTCAGTTAAGAAGCAACAGGGGTAATGACGTGCACGCTTAACCCTGTTCTTTCACTGCAGTAACAGAGTGATTACTACAAGAAGATGCTGTGATATGGCCTATTATGTTACAATACAATCCCTTAGTTTTGCCCTCTGACACCACTAAGTGGTGCACCTCAAGAGCTGAGGTGGACAGACCTGCACCAGTAAATTGACAATTCAATAAAGATGACATAATTAAAGCTGGAAGAAAGCTGGGAGAGGGAAATGTCCTGAACAGTACTCACAGCCAGCCATGGGGGGTGGACAAACAGCACATCCCAAAACAGATTTTTGGCCTCTCAAATGACTCAAAACTCCCATTCTGGGTGGAATAGAGAAGCAAGAGAGCAAGACTAAAGCAATCCCCAGCAGAATTCCAGCAGCTTTTTTCCATGTAGGATCGTACCCCCGACTTTGGAACCCTGCTGCTGCTCCAGGAAGACTGCAGGGTGCTTACCGCTCCATCAAAGCTGAGACAGGCAAAGTGCCAAACCACAACAGGGAGCCCATTTTTTGTTGTTTTTTTTTTTAATTTCCTCTCTAAAATAAAATTAAACACATTTTTCTGACACCAGCTTTCAGCATGTACAAGGTTTGAAAACTCGTAGCTTGCCTTCTCTGCCTCCTTTTGCAGTATATGTTGGTGTGCCTTGTCCTTGCGCATCAGTTTGAATTTGAAGAAATTAAATCCCAGATTAATGGTTGTTTCTTGCACACTCTAACAAAAACAATGGTATGGTACTGTGTCCTGACAATGTCTAAATAGCTCAGCTAAGTTGTTGCAAACAAGAAAAAAGGGTGAAAAAAGGCACTATCTCTATTTTCATTTTGTGGTGGGCAAAACAGGATGAATTGCAAATTGGGCCCAAATTCCTCATATTGTCCACAGGTGCCACATACATATTTTTATCACAAATATGCTGTATACAAAATGACATTTGTTCTTAGTAGGTTTTCTACTCTTTGTAGAAATTGTCCCCAGATGCTTTGCATAAATTACAAGCTATAATTATTTTCCCTGAAGATGATCAAAGACAGCCCAGAGAATATAGAGCATGTTTCCTGTGTCTTATTTGAGTACAGGAACAGCCAAAAGCAATCCCATTGCTGTTGTGACACCACTCCAAAGCAGAGGTTTCTAATCATTCCAGCAGAATTTGGCACCTCAGAGGCTGTGGTCACTCACACCCATGGCAGAGCTGGACAGTGAAAATCCAGAAAAAGTGCTTGCTCTTGAGCAGTGGGGCCAAGTGGGGCCAAGTAGCCACCTTGCTGACACAGGACCACAGATGTACATTCTATAGCTCCCTGTGGCAACCTTGTGCCCCACAACAACTGAATCCACAAGAAAAGAAAAAAAAACTGTCTTGTGTACTCTACCTTGGTAGAGGTGGATGGTAGAGTTTTATTTATCAGAGGCTGCATCCAAAAAACAACACATTGTTTCTAAGGAGATGTGGGTGGTGGCTTTTGTCTTCTCTAACAAGGTTCTCTCACAAGCTTTCTCTGTACTTGGAGTGTTTAGCTGTAGTCCTCATTCTGCTGCCTACACAAGGTGCCTCCAGAGGTATCATACAGTATTCTTTTATGTCACCAATACAAAATGACTGCCAGAGACATCCCTTTCCCTGAGGAATACAAAGTATATGGCAAGGTTCAGAAGTTTTACAATAAGACAGGTTGACAGAAAAGACCAGCAACACTTGCACCTCCATCTTTCATTGTCAGCTTTCTCTTCTCCTTCAAATTCAGCTGCCACTGGCTGGTTCTGCCTGGCTACTGGACCCTGCTTCTCATGTCCCTTCAACACCTTCATAAAAAGAAAGCCAGCTCCAAATGCCCCTTCTTGATTTCATGGTCCAGATCAACCCTTCATCAGTAATCCAAGCTCAGCTCCTTATTACATTTAACCTAACCCATCGATTCAGCTCCTACTCTGAAGATGTTAAAATTCACTTGGCGTTGTTCAAGAGTGACATTTAGCAAGCAGGAACTTAATTTTTGCACTGGTTTTAACCAGTATGAAATAATATTAAGTCCTCAAGTTTCATGGTGCTTTTAGCCTTGAACTTCAGAAATATTCACACTTCGTTGTGGACTTCCTGAATTTCATATAAACATGCATGAAAGGACACAGTACAACAACGCTACTTTACACAGACATATGAATAGGATTCACATAGATCAGATTTCTGTCAACAAGCAGTCATTTCGGAGTGACAGTGGATTCTGGATGAACTGACCTCTTCCCCCTTATTTTAGAGATATTGTGATAGATTCAAAGAAACTCTTTCTCTTTACTTATATCTCAGTAATGCTTCAGAAACATCCTGTGCAGAATCTCCTGTTATCCCAAGACTTACCTTGAAAACGCACTTATTAAGAACAGATACTTACTGAAAAATTAACTAGCCTGTTAATCTAGCTAAACAGACTAAATTCTAACTAGCACAACTGAAAAGTGCAATATGACATTATATTTACATAGTGTGCACGGGCATATTTCTGGAAAAGGCTGTGTATTTGTGTTGTGCAACATGCTGCATAAGATATGTGATCAAAATGAGAGAAAAGTGTGAACATGAAGGGCCATTCTGTAGATGTTTTTGAAAATTATCTCACAGATGGCACTCCATAATGTGATTTTTTTATGCATCAAAAGAAACGAGAAACAAAGACAGCTTGGTATTTCAGAAGTAAAGGGACTCATTGCCTCTGACAAAGGATAATCTCCAGTTAAGAGTACAGTCTATCTAGGCATTTCAAGTAGGAACATACTACCCTTCTGAAGAAATTACTTTCCTTGTCATTCATGGCTTGCACTGACTGGCACTGTGCTAGCTTTAGTCACCACCCCACTGCAGAAAAATGCACATGTATAATCCTACGCCCTTCATTCTACAAAGGCCTTTCTCGAAAGTGGCATTATTTAGAAGAGGAATACACCACAAACAGCATAGAAAGTTGCTACTGTCAGTTAGGATGATGTAGTTTCAGAGAGTTTGTTTTTTTGTTGGTTGGTTTGTTTGTTTGGGGGTTTTCTCCCCAACAAAAATCTCACATGATACGATGTAATGGAAGATTCTGGCTTTCACAATCAGGATTCAAATGATATCCAACAATCTTTAAAATAGCCCAGTACAAATGAAAAAAAGAAACAAAAAAAAAAAAGAAATGGGATTTTTTTTAAGATCTGATTTTGAGCTCTCTCACAATTCTCACTGTGGAAACAATAAATACATATGAAAGCTCTGCAAGTTTATGGTACAAGATGTAACTTTAGTCTTGAGACCTACACACATTTTATGGCTTTCAAAGCCTTCACATCTATTCCAGCCTCCCAAATCACTGTACCCATGCAACCTTCCAGAACAACTTTGCTTTCCATGTACTATTTTCCTTCCTCTTCCTTTGGCCCTGTGTTTGGAGACAAGGACTCTGATGGTACCCGCCTTCATTCAGTATCCAAAATCCAACCGAGCAGTACTAGGTTCCCTGTGCTGAGAACCTGCATATATCTCTGTTTCATCAAAGGCCTAATGCTTTGCAGGATCAAGGAAATGGATAATTCAATGAAGCCCAGAGAAACTATATTATATAACAGCTGGAAAAAGAATAAGTCTGCCTTTCATAAAAGAGAAGGAAAAACCAGAGGTTTCCAACGCTATCAAGTTTCCCTTACAGATCTGGAATCTCTCACAGAATTAGTATCAGCTGCTCTCTTCCTACAAGCATCACCAGGCTCCCAAAATGATGGAGAAAGAAGGCAAAAGAGCTCTGACTACCTCCTTTGGAGTCTATGACCATCTGTTTTTCCCAGAAGCAGGAGAGATAGTGAATTAGAGTGCTTTTTCAACATCAACAATTCTAAAACCCTTGATGCCTGTAGCTTCAAGTTCCAAAGAGACCAACATAGCTCTATTCAAAGCTGTTGACTACAGTGATTGGCAAGTGCACAATGTCTTCAGCTGCAAAAAGAAGTCTGTTGCTGCCACTGAGGCACAGAAAAATAACTTCCCTCAGATAACTCAGGCAAACTTTAATTTGCAACCAAAACCAATGTCAAAATAAACAAGAGGGATACTGACAAGTTACCAGTTTGGTATGCCAGTTGGGAATATTGTCACTACATGGACACAAGAAAGATGATCCAAAGCACATGCACAGCACTCACACACAAGGGAGGCCTCTCATTCCAGGGTACCCAGAAGTTCAGTTTGCCTGACCCAGAGGGTTAAAGAATCACTCAGGGGTATCCAGCAGTAAAATGGTCACTCAGGAAGGAGAGGCACAGTAGGGGTGAGGGCACTCAATCCCAGAAAGTTTCCTTGGATAGCAGCCCATCCCAAGGGGAGAGCTTCCCTTCACAGACCCACTGCTCCAAGGAAAACCACATGCAGGGTATTTCTGGCAGGGCCCTATCTACATGTCCAGAGAAGGGCTGTGAAGCTGGTGATGGATCTGGACCACAGGTCTTATGAGAAGCAGCTGAAGGAGCTGGGGTGTTTTAACCTGGAGAAAAGGAGGCTGAGGGAAGACCTTATTGCTCTCCACAACTACCAGAAAGGCTGTAGCAAGCTGGGGGCCAGATTCCTTGTTCCATCTAACAAGCTACAGGACAAAAGGGTATGGACTCAAGTTGCACCAGGAGAGGGTTAGATCCTCCGCTGAAAGGATGGCTAGGCATTGGAATAGGCTGCTCAAGGAAGTAGTTGAGTCACCAACCCTGGAAGAGTTAAAAAAATGTGCAGATGTGGCACTTGAGGACAAGGCTTAGTGGTGAACATGACAGCGTTGGGCTAATGGTTAGATTTGATGACCTTAGAAGTCTCTTCTAACCTTAATGATTCTGTAACTCCCTAACCTGGTTGTGTCAAGGCTCATGGTCATATCTAGCAATGGTCTAGAAATTCCTTTGGACAGAGGCTTCTCACAGGGACCCTGAATGCCCACCAAGAGGTTCTGCCTTCTTCATTCCTGCTTCTGGGTGGGGACAGGGTGAGGAAGTGGAGGTCCTGGTGTGTGTGCCACAGCCATGGAGTGGTGCTGTAAGGGTGGAAATACCAGCACAAAGGCTGGCAGCCACCACATATTGGCTGGGGGAAAATCTGGAAGGGATGTGTGCCTGCCACAATCACAGGTACAAGACCCTGTCCCCAAGGTCTCCTCTGATCCCTGAGGGCTCTGTGAAGAATTACAAACTTGTTTGAACTTCAGATCTTGCAGTCATGCCCAAGCCTAGCCATGAAGAGACATCAAACAAGCCTAGCCAATGCATGCTATCCATTCAAGCAGCTTGGCAGCTTCAGAAATGTATCCCAGAGGCAGGAGTGGCAGAAAAGCCCTAGGACCCATTTTTGCTTACATAATCCAGAGAGCAGATCAGCAGATGATGGACCCTTTGCTCCCTAATTGTGTTTTTAACAGACAGATTTTACCTTGCTACCAAGAAAAATAATAATAATAATGAAAATAATAATAAAAATAATATAAAATACAGATATAAATTATTATTAATAATAATAACAGTAACCTATTTTTTCAACCCATATTAATAATTAATAAAGAAAATAAATTCGTTAGACAAGTGGAATACATTCCACCCGAAACTGATTAATGCATTACCTTCACTAACATCTCAGAAAACTCTCTTGAGTTTTTTTGTAGTGTTCACAGCTGAATCCTGGCTTGGCCACTTTTGACTATCATAGAAAATAAAATTCTTGTGATAGCACGCTATGACTGTGGGAGCCACAATACAAGAAATAAAATGGTGAGTCCTGCCCATGTAAATACCACACTTTTCAAACACCTTTTCCTCCCTGCACACCGTGGTTTCAGGGTGTTGACAGCCTCATGACTTGCATGATCCTGGACAAGAGAACAGTGCTGAAAGCTGTGCCCCCTGCACTAAGAGCAAAAACATATCCCTTTTAGGGAAGAATGGCTGAATTCTACATTTGCATTTAAATAACATTAAGGCAATCATGGAGGCCATTTATGCATGAATAATGGAATAAGGTTTTGCAGTTTACTGTTGCAAGACCCAACCTAAAAAACGGTTAATGAAATCTCTCTCAAGTTGGACCTGAAGTTTCTCATAATGGCCACTAGAGGAAAACTAATATGCGGAAAGCAGAAGTCCATCACTTCACAATTGAGAGGCTCTGTTTGTCACTGCACTGTTTTTTAATATACCTTAAATGAAATCAGATGGCACAGTCAAGTAAAGCAGAGTAAAATTCAGGTATAAAAGCCATTATTAAGAGTAGAAATACATAGGTTTCTAAAATTATATATTGATAACATTTATCATCCTTTGGGATTTGAAAGTCCCGCTTCAGCTGATTATGTGTACTTGCGATTTTTGTCATTTTTTTTCTCTTCTCTAAACATAAAGATGCAAGTCCCTTTGTGTATTCTTAAGAATAACATTCTGTGTATGTTTTCACATCTTCACAGCATCTCTGGTATTACCACATAAAAAAAAAAAAATATTATCTAATAGCTACAAAAGTTTGTGTTAATGAACTTCCATGATAAACAGGCATCTATTCAAGATAGACTGTGGTGTTCAGGGACTCTGCAGTACTTTGTGTCACAGAAGTATTTAATAATAAGCATGAAGATTCAATAAAAATCTTTAATAAAAGACTAGCAAGCTTTTCCTTTGTATGACCTGGGTAGAACCTCTTAAAAATAAGACTTTGAATGGTGAAAGGTTTCATTCTAATTCACTGTAAAGCAGCTACCAACAACTGTTGCTTACAGGATTTCATTTGAGGGAGATCTTCTGTAAGGCTGAAAACTTCTCCTTCATGAGAAATTGTAGGAATCCAGTTGTGATGTCACCTGAAGCTAAGCAATGCACGCGTATGCCTGCTGTCCTGGGGAACAACAAGGCATGCTCAGGGACATGTAACAAGGCAGTATGACTATTTTCAGTAGCACTTTCATTTTAAACACTTTTCTGCTCTTGAAATCTGTCTGCTATTTCTATTTACATAAGAGAATGGAGGCTAAAAGGAGAGAAAAGCAGAAGATGACGAAAGCAGAAAACTCTCTGTTTACATTTTGTGAGGAGGGAAAAGCTTGTGTCACTCTAGATTTTGGGATTGGCATAAAGCTGCTTGAAAGGGATGGTCCCTAGCAAAGAGAAATCTCTGCTTTGTCAGTCCTGAGAAGTGTGGGAAGGCTGCTGAGAATTCAGATTCCAAATTTATTTCCTTGATAATGAATTAAAAAATGAGTAAGACAAGGGAAGAAAGAAATGGGAAAGTTTCTTCCATGTTAATTAAATTAAATTAGTACTGGGGATCTAGAAAACATAGGACTAAGAAATTACTATTACAATTATAAAAACTGCTCTGGGGTTTCCACCATTGAATGGATTTCTCAGTAAAAAGAAATAATAATTAATTTCATTAGCCATAAAAATCAAAGAACATTTTTCTCATCTTCTGTTAAAACTACTTCAATATTTTTAACCTAAGACAAACATCATGTCAACATATTTTTATAAAGTCTGCTCTTCATTTAATATTCCTTCCTGCTTTTTATCTTTGATTTCTACAATAAGCGCTGATTAATTCTTTCCTATTTTCACTGCTTTCCTGAGTGTAAGCTATTTCGGTCGTGTTAAGTGGCTAGTCTTGGAAAGAACTGTCAATCCTGATGTAGCCTAATTTAATTTTTTGATTGAGTATTCTGATTTTAACAATTCTGTCATTTTTCACCAAAAAAAAAATGCACTGCAGAAAATAATTACTTTATGTGCCAAATTTTGTCATCTATTCCTGCTCATATTGTTGTCCTCTCTTTGTATCAGCTTCCAAAAACCACATTTAAACTACAATACCCAGAGTTCCTTTCCAAACAACACATTTCCATTATTCTATTATTTAGTATATTTTTACATTGATGCTCAGTTGAAATGGAAAGACTAATTTGCTTACTGTTAAAATGAAAGCTAAAGTTCGTATGGTGACCTACATGTATGCCTCAGCTCATCTGTTTCTGTTCTCTTGCTTTAATTTAGTTTTTGTATTAAAGCAGTAATCTAAAGTAATTCCAAAATAAAATAATTTTCCAGTTATTCAGAAGGTTCTGGAAGTTCCTATTGCTTGCTGAGACTTTTTTACAGATCTGCTGGCTGTTCACATCAAGAACAGAAAGTCCCCAAAACAAACAGTTTAGTCTGCAGAAGTTGTTTGTGTGAAGTTGAAGACTGCATCATGATGAATATTTATATGGAAATGAATTGAGGTTGCACAGATAAAGCATGCTTCCCTGACTTAAAAGAAATCCAGTATGCGATTGATACATACATTATTCACACACAAAATAGGATCAGAATCTTTTAATAGCAGTGTTCCTGAAGCCATGTCCTTTCCCTCTGCCTAGATCAGGTCTGTAGCAAGTAGGACTGTTCCTCTCTGTAAAAGCAAGCTGTGATGGGTTTTTGCTCTGTATTTCAGATTGTGCAGGTCACATTTTAAAAGTGTCACAATTTGTCAGATTCAATCAGATTTTCTCAAAGCAAAAACCCCTGTTCAGAGCACAAAAAATATTACAAACCCCTGATTCAACACCGTGGGTCAGCAATTTTTAAAGAAATCTTTACAAAGATATTAAAAAGAGATCATTAAGAGCCTTCTAAGTTTATTATTCAAATTCCTTTAGAAGTACCAACAAACTAAATGCTACAGACACAGCAGTAGTTATGCCTCCACAACAGAGCATTATGTTATCTGGTAACACTGCTAGGCATACAAAAACTCCAATTTTATTTGTTTTCCTGCCACTCTTTCCTTCCCTGATTTATGCAGTACCACAGAAAATTACCTTATCCCATAATTTGCATTTTAAATCTCTTTCTAACTGTTTTATTACTTCATTTGCTCAGAACCTAGTTTTCAAGCAAGCTGACCTACTTTTTATCTTATTTTGGTACTTGCAGTAAATTCCCTTAAGCTTGTCTACTCTGACATTGCTTAAAATGTCTTCTATATCCTAGTAATCACTTCTCTTAAAGTAAAAAGATCTACCATGACTGATACAAGAATAATAATCTGTTGGTCCTTCTGAAACACAGTAAGAAGTTTTTACATTGCAACAGTACGTTTCTCATTAAACTCTTCGTGAAAATGGCTGAGGTATTCAGAAGGTAAAGCAAACAAAAATATTCATCTTGAGACAGATTTCAGCAGGTGCTGAAATTTAGCTGAAATCTGATTTTTGTACAGTTTTAAGCAAGGAAAAATAATGTCGAATAATGGGAGGTACAAAGCAACTTTACTACTGGTGCCACTAATGGCCTGACTTTTAATAAACTTATAGCTGTTTTTTCAGAAGGATAGTTTAAAGAGGATGCTTGAAAAGATGCTAAATTTTTTACAGTATTTACATGGAAGGAACTCTCCAAAAAGAAGTGGTAGATGGTTTTACTGCTATCATGCTCAGATATGACAAGGTGCAAAAAATACCATGGTGATGAGTGAGAGATGATTTGATAAAATTAGGTTTGAATCACTGTTGTTCTACAACTATTACAGTTGTAGCTGAATTCCCACTATAAGTCTTGTTTCCCCCCCCCCCCCTTTAAAAATCTTCAAGCAACCAGTAAAAGTGGCACGTAAAAATTTGTGGTGAAGGTTAAAGCTCTGTGAAAACAGAGTCGGGGGGAGTGGAGAGAGAGCTTGTATCTGTGTCTGTGTGTAGGATGGATGAGTTATGAATCCTGCAATGTCCTGTGAAGAAGACCAAGGGAAAATACACAATTTTCTCTTTTCAGTGGTCTTCTGTCTTTGGACAAATTTGGGAGGATATCAGAAGACTCATCTATTCTCTGTACATTTCACATGGAGATTTGTTATTGCAGCTGCGCTTACTACAAGTTTTTTATCAGCACCCATAGGTTTCAGTCTTTAGAGAGCAAAGCATATATCAAGGAGGAGTGTTTTCCTCTTCCTGTATACTTGCAATGATGTAGTCGGGCAGCACAGGCACACTGTGTTTATTGTAAACTTTAAGAACAAAGATAACAGTATTTGTTCCACAAGAAGCAAGTAGATTTTTGACAAGTGTCTATCAAAGATAAGAGATGTTCATTATCTGATGGCAGCTGGGTAAATCCTAGACCCTTTACCCATGAGGAAAATTAACCTCAACAGGAATTTAGAAAATACCTAGTGGTTGTCATAGCCTATGATTTACTACTTTTTTTTTCTTTTCCCTTCTAGAACATTGCTTTCTTTTTTAATAAACCCAAAAATCTTGCAGAATTTTTCACTAATCATCACTGAGGCTATGAAAAATCTCAAGGAAAACATGTCAAAACCGTTTAGAAATAATATCCCACTGCAGGTTCTGAATTTATAGTTTTTGAATTCATAGCAGTATGCTGAGTAAGATACAGAAAAACAATATGGCAAAACTGTAGTCAGAATATGGATAAACTCATTCACTGCTACAGTGACTTATCAGAGGAAAAATAACAGATACAAATGTTCCAGCCCCAGAAGCTTCTCCTTGCCTTTAAGATCCTTGCCTTATCAAAATTATTACAGATTAATTTAGCTGGATTCCCTTCTATTACCACACTGTTCTATTTTCAAGGCAACTGCATTTACTACATTTGTTTTAATTTGATGACAAATACTCATTTCTTGGTTAAAACTTAAAATATTGTATAAATCCCAAAAATATATATGTATACACTATAGAGTGTAGATAAATATTGTTAAATCAAAATTATTATAAAACTGGGAAAAGAACAAAAATAATTTTCATATGAGTGTTCAAGAAATACATAATTTGCACTTCTTTTTAAGAAACAGTAAAAACACACCTTCATAGGAATAATATTTATATATTTTCTAACTAGACTTGTATTATTCCTTGGAGTAAATAAAGCCATCTCACAGACATACCCAGTTCCTGCATATGACTGGATACCTGAACTGAATTCATATAACTGAATTAGTTATTTCTTAGGTAGAACCATACATTGAAAGCAAAAAAGAAAAGAAGTGGTTTACTACAGGTTCATATCTACAGATATTTATTAACCATCCCCACAATTAAAAAAAAAAAAAAAAAAAAAAAAAAAGAGGATGACTCGAGAAGGTCTCAAGAAAGGCCACAAAGATAATCCAAGAGCTGCAGAACCTACCCTATGAGCAGATTGAAAGAGTTAGATCTTTTCTCTCTTAAGAAGGCTCAGGAGTGACCTTTTCTCCTTGGAAAAGAGAACATTCAAGAGGGACCTCATCACAGTATCCCTGTACTTAAAGGGTAGTCACAAAGACAAAAGAGAAATGTCACAAGTAGCTATGTGGAGAAGACAAGAGGTCATTGATGCAGTTTGTACCAGGAAATGTTTCATTTCAATACAAGAAAAAATTTTTTACAGCGGGAGCAACCATTCATTAGAACAACTTTGCCAGGGGCATGGTAGAGTCCCCATTGCTGGAGGTTTTCAAGATGCAGCTAGACAAGGTACTAGATAATCTCATCTAGGCTGCCTTTCCCATGAAAGGTCAGACAGATGAAATTCTGAGGATCACTTCCCCAGAGAACATTCCTGGGCTGTTCTATGCTCCTATGATTCTAATGTCAGTTAACACAAGGAGACTCATGGCTAATTTGTCCTACTGAAAAACTGAGCCAGTCATTAAGTCCTGTTTTGGATGACTAAACTTTGAAAATTCCATGAAAGATTCTTCAAAGAGTATTCAGATCCAAAATCTGCAACATACTGGCTTTTTTACTTTAAATTCCTGAAAATCTTAGTCCATGGTAATCTGGAAGTAGTGATGATCACTATTCCTCTATTTCCTGGGGAAAGAGAGAAGATAGGCTTACCATTCTTTATTACAAGTTGTAAGAAAATATTAGGGAAGACTTCTTTCTCAAGACACAGATTGGTCTTGTAGACCACAGAAGGATCTTTCACTGAACACACTTTATGTGACATTTTATAAGGTAGCGCATATATTTCAGTGCTTGGCAGAGAGGTGAGTTCTTCTAAGGACCCTACCTATACATAGTTGTTAATACATGGGCTGCTATTTCAAAATTACTTACAAAGCATGTTATCTTACAGTACCATTTTCTTTTGCCAAATCTCTTCTCTAATTGTGAATATATCATTCAGTTTCCTTTTACTCACTAAGCATACACTGTACATGCCCAGGAGCACTTTAGCAGGAGAAATTTTACCTAGTCTGAACTCATTTGGCCAGGTTATGGCATTTTTTCTACTTTTGGAAAACATTTCATGGTTCTGCAAATGCAATTGGCATGCATCGAGCTCTAAGGATCACCTTCACAAAACTAAGTATGTCCATCAACATTTGGACTCCAAATACTAAATCCCTAACTTTTGCCATTACTTTGGGTTTTGCTTGTTGGGTTTTTTCACAGTTTTAATTACATTTTTGGATGAATAGGAAATTCTCCTATGTGATCCTATTACACCAGAAAGTATACAGCTACTAATCCCAGGATCCTGGCTATTCAGTCCATTTAGATTCCTCTTATCCAAATCCCTGTTTGTTTTCAGCCAAAAGCTGCAATCTTTCACTCCCAACCTAAGAAATATTGTATCTTTATGGTCCATAAAGATTTTGAGCCAAGGCAGAGCAGCTCTGCAATAGTGGTGAAACATCCTCTGCTGTGATGTAACTGCTTACATGTTTTGCGAGAAGATTGCAGCCAGGACACTGTAGAGTCAGGTATTAAAACATTAAATAGAAGAAAAAGCTATGGGTTGGTTTCTCGGAGCTAAAGAATCTAAATTGTTGGCGAGCATTTTGAAGGGTGTAAGAGAACACGTCTAGTGTGTGCTGCATCCTTCTAATATTTTCACTGGCAAAATTTCCTTTGTGTGGCGCAGTCACAGACCATTGATATATTCAGTTAAAAGGAATCTATTTCTTTTATGCCTGTGTAGGATGTTGGGGATTTTTTTTCCAGTGAATGTTAACATACAACCCATTGCTTGATAAATACGTATTTTATAGGATGTTTTTAAAATCATTTGACACAAACAGATCTCTCACAAATCCAATTCTGTTTCTTATATTCAGGAACTAAAAACTTCCAAATTTGCTCAAATTCATTGATTGTAAAGAAGTGTGGGAATTTTACCTTCTTCTGTTTCGTCATACTGCATTATATAAACAGTGGCATCTATTAACAGAATATTGGTCACTGCAAAAAAATAGGAGACAAAACCAATGACCTAATAAAACAGGTCATTACAGAATCCAAAGAGATGCTGCATGAAGATGTTCATGAATGCTGTCAAGGTTACTAAAGTTAGAGCCTCTAAATTATGCTAAGGTACACGTCAGTCATAATAGTGAACACATGACATGACCTTTAAGATTCAGAGACACAGCTTCATCCACTAGCGACATGCTGAGATTATGAAGAACATGGAGATGCGTGAGGCAGAAGGAGAGCCTGTTAGAGACACATTCCAAATAATTTTCCATATCTTTTTTTGAGGAGAGCTGCCACCGCCTTGGAACTGGCTTTCTAGCACCAGCCTTTCCTCCACAGCCCACAGCAGCACGCTGCTGGAGTACTACTGCTGCCAACACTGACTGAGACAGCGAGCAAACCCCAACATTGCCTATTATTTTCTCCTGCCGTCGCACCCAAAGCCTTCCTCCCACAGCATCCTTAGTCAGCGCGTGGGCGAGGAGCGGCATGTGTGTGCACAGGGGCTCAGAACCGTGTTGTAGCTGTGAGGATGCCAGGCTGGAGGGGGCTGCCTCGGCCTCTCCGGGGCCGCTGTCAGCGTGCGGGGTCCCTCTCGGTGAGAGGCCTCCGCCTCGGCTTCTCCCCCCGGGATGCAGGGGAGACGTTGTCTGTCAGGGACATAGCCCTGGAGAGGGGTAGGGGTGCGTGCAGCTCTCGGGGCTCGCACAGGCGGCACGGCGGCCCTTCCAGGCAGGGAGGAAACAAGTAGCGGGGAGGAAGCAAGGAAGGGGAGCGGCGTGGGGGGCGAGGGTCTCCCGGGCAGGGCGCGGAGCGGGAGTTCCGTGAGACCCCGGCCCCCCTCAGGCGGGCTGGGCGGGGGGCCGCGCTCCGTGTGCGCCTGTGTGCCGGCGCGGCGCCCCCGCCCTTCCCCCGGCGGCGCTGCGCGGTGGGCTGGCGCTGGGGTATTTACGGTAACGTGGACCCGGCGGTGGCAGCTCGGTCGGTGTCAGGTGATCGGCGCCGAGGAGCCGCCGCCACAGCCCGGGAGGAAGATGCAAGATGGCCCAGCGGGGCTGTGAGGGGCTCCGCGGCGCCCCTTCCCCGCCTGCCGCCTGCCCGGCCGGCGGGAAGCGCTGAGGCCAGCGCCGCCGCGCCACAGCCCGTCCCCGGCGGGGGCACCGAGCCATGGGGCTCTGCTACAGCCTGCGCCCGCGGCTCTTCGGCGACGCCGGCGGCGGCGGCTCCATCTCCAGCGCCGCCTCGGAGCCCGAAGCGCCGGCGGAGCTTCACGCCGCTCCGCAGCCGCAGCCTCTCGGCGTCCCGCTCCGGCCCGGCGGTAAGCCTGGCGGGGAGGCGGACGGGCCGCCACTGCTGCTGCTGCAGAACGGCGGCGGCGGCGGCAATGGGGCGGCCCCCGAGCGGCAGCCGGCGCTGCCCAAGGCCGGGGCCGCCGGCCTTGGTGGCGGGGGGAAGGCGGCGCGGCAGCAGGCGCCGCCCCACCCGCCGGCGCTCCAGAGGACCTGGGAGAAGCTGCGCCTGGAGGAGCGGGAGGCGGAGAAGGAGGCGAGGAAAGTCAGTAAGAGCATCGACCGGGCGCTCAAGGAGCAGAAGCGGGAGTACAAACAGACGCACCGCCTGCTGCTGCTCGGTACGTGTGTGTGTGTGTCTGTCTGTCTGTCTGTGCGTGCGGGGGTGTGCCGGGGCGGGCAGGTGCCCCGTGGGGCTCCCCGGCAGCGCCCCCTCCCCGGCTTTCCCTGTTTTCCTTGGGCACCTTCCATCCCTCCTTTGTCTCCCCGCTGCCCCCCCCGGCCCTGCCCTCCCGCCCCCTCGGCCGCGTCCCGGGCTCTCCCCCAGACAGGTTTACACCTTCTTTTCCCTTCCTCCTCCCCCTGGTCTCTCCTCCCCGCTTCTGGCCCTGGCAGTGGGTTCGCAATGGAGAACGCGATCGGCGCTTGTCGGGCGAGGGCGAGCGGCTCCACCCAGGCGGGCGGGCGGCAGCGATGCGGATGGGGGAGCAGCGGGGTCTGCCCCGGCGGAGAGCCCTGCCCGAGCGGGGGCTGCCCCATCGCCCGCGGCGGGAACTTCGCTCGGTGCCCTCACAACTCGGAAACATTAACGGGGGGAAAAAAATAAATTAAGAAATAATATTTTTTTAAAAGCACGGTAGAAACGAGGAAAAATGGCCATGCATGCATGAGATGTGTGTAGCCTGTGGATGGTCGTCCTGTGCCGCGTGTAACCAGGGATGGTTTAATGAGGAGCGGCTTGAGGCTCCTAAATGAGAGGAGTGGTGATGAGCAAGAGGCTCCGTATTTAAAGAAGCAGTGAGCAGAGTAAGGGGAGATAAGCGGGTGTGGAAATGTGCATTCCTCAGACATCGCCTGTGCTACAAGACGTGTTCTTCAGCTGCTGGCTGTCAGATTTTTCAGGGGTGACTTGCCAGCTTTTGTCCCCTCTTCTCTGAGGTGCTACGTGCGGTCTGCTGTTGCCACTGCTCTTTCTAAGCATTAGTTAATAGTCCTCTCCAGAGGATTTGTACCAGCTGATACATTTACAGTATGAAAACCCCAGGGGTATCTAATACAAGCATCTCATTTCCTGCAGGAAACAGAACAGTCATACTGCAGGGCTTTTTTTTTATGGTCTGAGCAGAGGGCTTATTTGGCCTCTTAGCTGTGGTCATAAATCTCTGTTTTCTGTTAGCGTGAAAATACTGATTTGCTTTTGCATTAGCTTCTTTGCCTGTTCTTATAAAGTTACGTGGTACAGAGTTTTGGTGCTTATCGAAGTGCATTCCAGATTTGGTGTCTTTACATCCTTCTTTATCAAACCCCATTTCTGTTTCACTGGATTCCTTCATTCCTGTTGGTGGATAAGGGGAGGAGAAAATAGGAGATGCAGCAGTGGACACAAGGTATGCCAGAACAGTAGTGTTCCATTTACAAGAAACAAATCATGGACTTTATTTTTACCCATAAAATACCAGCTTGTAGGATACTAGTGCAGCTGGTAGAAAGGAAGGAGGAAGAAAATGTAATTCATACTCTATAGAATTATTATTATTATTAGTAGAAGTAGTGGTAAAATGTCTCTTCTGGTTCTTGAACTGTTGTAGTAATTAACTCTTCAATATATATTTTTAAATGAAATATTAAAGATTTTAATGTTTTTTCCTCCTGAAGCATCTGAACATGTGTTTTGATCAGTGTGGTTTGCAAGAAGGCAGAGATCTCGTTTGGTGGCCTTCCTCTGGAGAGCATTGTCATTGCTTGAACAAAAGAATTCTAACAAATAGATACTGTGTGTAGTCTATAACATGGTGGTTGTCATAGTAAACCAGGGCAGTAAACACCTTTTCAGAAACAATGCTATTTGAAAAATAAATCATCTCTGACCTTTGGCACCCTAAAATAAATTCAACACTCCTAATACTCCCTGTGTTGAATTTTGTTTAAAATCTGTGTCATAATCAAAAAATATTCTCTTGATCTCCTTATTGTTGGGAGGAAATGTTGGATTATTGTTTCAGGCCTTGCAGATCAGGGCCTGACTTAAATGTTTCATTTGGATGTAGGTAGAGCTGCAGGTGCTTTGTATTGCTTTTTGAAAGTAGTGGAAATGCTGCTGTAGATGAGAGGAAATGATTTACAATGGGGAAGGGTTTCTTTGTCGGAGAAGGAGAAAAGCAAAATTGCATTGCACAAGGTGATAGGTTTCAGTCTTGCACAGAGGAAGAGACTTAGAATATACACAAAGGTCTTTAGAATAAAGAATATTACCAGCCTGATATTTTATAGCATTTCAAGTTGTAAATAACTGGATCCCTGTCCCTAAGGTCTTCCTGGCAGAGTGAACCTGAAAAGCATACCTTTGCTAGAGAGAGGAGGAATACCTTTGTACATCAACATGGAGGAAATGCACAGCAGAGGCGAAATGGTGAATGCAGTGACAGCAGAGCACTGTCACAGAACAAATAAAGTTGAGCAACAGCGTTGGCGTGGGCTTTGTGGTTCTTTTTTTAAACACAAGTTTGTAAATAATAGCCTCATTTTGGCTTGTCCTTGTATGTCTCATACATTTACTGGGGCAAGTTTAGAGGATATTATTGAAGGTTTAGAGAAAAATACAGCATATATTTTAAGGAGCTACTATTAGATATCAAAAGGGTATGCAAATAAATGCACTAATGTAAGAATACTATGAATCTCTAGAGTCTAAATAAGTAGTATATTAGAATACAAGCTTATAAATGTTTGAAAAAGACCTTTCCTTAAAAGCACGCTCACTCTTTTGTCAAATGAAAACAATCAGCTTTGTGATGAGCTGTGCATATAAGTTACCAAGATATTATGAAGTTTCAAAGGCTTTTTGTAGCGTATGTTGGTAAATATCGCTCAAAGAGTACGTTCTTGCCTGTCACAGCTTCCCCCCAACTGATGTCTGGTGGTGCACATGATGTTTTGACACTCTCCCCTAACCTACATTCGGAAACACTTAATGTGTTTTGTCATAACCAGTGATTGTGAAAGAGAGGGTGTGCAGTAAGTGCTCAAGATCAGCTCTCTGTCTGTGCCTCCCACATAAATAGATGTTTAAGTGTCAGGTGGCTGTAGCTGTGGTGCTGAGGCTCTCCTGGTGCACTGGACTAACAGCAGACACAGTTTGGGTCCATTTGTTTTTTTCTTCTTCTGAAAGAAGAAATCACATAAAATGGAAACTGGCTTTCCACCGTAGTTGGCTGTTTCTTGCTTAACATCCACTTTAAAAATACAAGAAATTGATTGATTATTGAATTGATTATTGGGTGCTGTATTATTTATAGGGGGGGTTTCTTTCCTTTTTTTTTTCTTATAAGTGAAGTGTTCATCTGTGCAGAATTCTTAGGATGCTTTTACTAACCCTGAGATGAGGATTTTTTTTAAGCATATGTATTTATTGGACATATTTGCAGGGCTTGATCGGAGTTTTGTAGCTTTGGTTTCTGTCTTGTTTTCTGTTTGATCTTTTTTTCCAGAGAATTGCAGTCACCCTCTTCTGCAAGACTGTTTTAGCTGATGATTTCTTAGAAACTGAAGAAACATTACAAATCACTTTATAGAAGCAATTTACATTCTCATTTGCAGTCTCATATTTTAAACTATTTCGTGCATAAGTGGGGTGAAGGGGAATTGGCTTTAAACAGTGTTTAACCATTGTAGTGTAATTAAGGCTCATGTAATATTGAAGTAAGCTATAGACTGATTTTTTTTTTCCTAGGTAGCTGTTATCTTCTAACCTTTGACTCTTACTTTTTCCATTTATCCTGACTCCTGGTTGCTATCCTAACTTTTGATGACTTTCTCAAGCAGAACACATTCTTTTACACTTCCCTGCTAAATTGAAACTGAAAGTGAGTAAAAGCTTTTCTGTTCAACAGAAACTGAAAGTAATGATATAGGGATTGAAGGAGGAGAAACAGAGATAGTAATTTTCTTCACTTAAAAGGTACTGGAACTACTGATGTGATATTTTAGTACTGATTTGATAGTGAAATTTCGATATGTTTGGTGATGTTCATGTATAAAAGTATAGAAAACATACTAAAAAACATAGTTTCTCTGAACTGATGGAAATCAAACACAAAGATGCCTGGTCAAGCTTAGGAAACTTCTACAAAGGAGATCCCAGAAAGCTCAGAAGGTGTTTTTCTGTTGCCACCAGAGATAACTCCTTCCCTGGTCTGTAAGGGAGCTTGGCATATTTAGGATCCTTACAGACAGCTCCCTCTAATATGGAGAAAATGCACAGATAATTGGTAGGAGCAGATATTTTCAGGACTTTGAAATCCCAGGCTGCAAATATGGACTAATGTAATAATGCAGAAGGGTTTTATAATCCCTAATACTTTGCATAATTTGTATATCTTTTCAAAAGCTCTTCTGCTTCTTTTGTAACTTACGGCATCACAGGAAGTGGAATATGTGCTCCTTGCACAGGAGGAAACCAGTAGGCAAAAGTCATCAGGACATTTGGGATCAGTTCTTAACTTTGGGGGAGTTTTAAGTGTACTGAAAACAATCCCTGACTTACAATACTTAGCTTTTCTTTATCTGTTAATTAAAAGCTAATTAGATTTAGCCCATATTTAGGTGTTTTACTTTATTTCCATTCTTTGATTGATTTTGGTTAGCTTTAATCACTTGATATTTAAGAAAAAAAATAATAAATCATTTGTCCCTGTGTTAAGTGTAGTAATACTGGGAGGCGTTAAGTGCTGTGGAAGGGTGGGTTCTGCAGCTGTTAATTAGAACTTCTGGTTATTCAGCAATTTTTGTGTATCAGTGTGTATTCCATGAATGCTTATTGGAATGCAGTGTCTTAACTAAGCAAACTTTGCAGGTATAGTATGTCATTTTACGGTCCCATTACGATTATAACTTTTTAACTCCTGAAATTTTGACGAGTATGTAAAACTCCTAGATTGGAACATATTTTTTTCTGTTTCCTTGTGCCTTTCTCCCCAAACAGTTTAGAACAAACACGATTTGAAATATTGTCACCATATTCATCCCTTTCCACTGCCTAACCCACACACCAAATTTATTTTTCTTTCATTTTATCATTTTTGACACAGTGCGACTACAAATTTGGGGAAATACTTAACAGTGGGAGTTTTTCATAGAGTCAAGGCTTTCCTCAACTTACTTTTTCAAGTCAGGTACCATTTCAGCTTGTAAAGTTGAATTAAATTTTTTTAAAGTTATTATTTTTTTTTACTTTTTTTTTTTTTAATCCAGCAGTCTGCCCGAGCTGTGGCAGAAACCTGGCCTACCTTCTGCTTACCAAGTTTAACTTAGTTCATAGTTATACATGTTCTAGAAATATTTTGCTTTTGCTGAGTGATGTGGAAATGATTCTTCTCCATGGATTTTTGAATAGCAGGAGAGAAACAAAATGGTGTAAATAAGATAACAGAGGTGTCACTTATTCTCATGTAAAAGGGATAGAATCTTGCGAATCTTAGGCAGGATATGGAGGAAATGCGGTCTTGTATCTGGCCTGTTATTTATACTTTTTCCAAGAGTGGATGAGCATGTTAAGTACACTGACTAGCATCTTTCATATTATCCCTGTAACACTGTATGAATATATGTGTGAAACTCCTGTGTCTTGTGATTTGTCTGCACATGAATATTAAATAAAGGTTTAAGAACTTAAAGCCTTGCAGAATAAGCTGTACGAAGAAGGAAATGTGTGCTGTTTGGGACCAGATTAGGTAAAAAACTACTTAAGAAAGGATTTATTATTTACTTTTTCTGTGTTCATGTACAGAAGATCAAAAAATCCAAGAAGAAAGCTGCCAATTAATGTCTGTAACGTATGACTTAACATCAATCACCTGTAGTGGAACATCTTAGCTGATAAGATCTCTTTGAAGTAAAACTTGAATTGCATTCTCAGAATCTGGTATTTTACATTTGTTTGGTTTTAAACTTAAGTTTGAAGAATTCTAAATTCCATTTATATTTAAGTTAATGTTAGATTTCAAGAATAATAGATTTGTCCTTCTGAAAGTACTGTTACTGTAGTAAGTCAGAGCCAGGTAGAATTACAAATTCTATGCTGTTATCTTTATTTTAGAGAAAAATTTACATCACGTGGGAACAATATGCATTTTGCAGCTTAAAGCTGTTTAAAAGTAGAAGGGTTTTTATTCCCCCAAGTATTTAAAATAAAAATAAAAAAAAAAATTAAAAGTTTTGCACTTTCTGTATCATAGACATACACTTTTAACAGTTTCCTTTAAGAAGACTTCATTCCTTTAAAGAGCAAAAAGGAAATTCTTCTCAGCTGTTAATTCAGGCAAATTATCTAGTTGGTCTTCAGAAAATGAGACCATTCCTTCTGTGATTTGCGTTAGTGCATGCAATGGAGATAAGCAGAAGGCTGAAAAACATCTGTAATAGAAACCTGACAATAAATTGAGTCCTCGCTCTCTGTGGGTATCATTTCCTCACCCCCAGCCTCTCTTTCTTGATTTGAAAATCCATACTTTTTGATACATGTAATATACTCTGTGTTTAATTTGTTATCTGTGGATTAAAATGGATAAGGAAGAGTTGTGTTTTTCCATCATGAAGAATGAAGGCTATGTTAACCTACCAAAAGTGTGAACACAGATCCTTAGTATTGTGTGCAAGTGTAATTTATATTAAGCAACTTAATCTTTTTTTGAAAACTGTTGCGAATGTTGCTGAGACATTGCCAACTCTGCTATGCTGCAATTCTCTGAACTATGGGGAATTAATCATTCTGTATCTTGGAGCACATGCAGAATGCACTTCATGGTGTTAAGCAGTGCCTTCTTCAGAATCATCTTTATTTTCCCAGATGCCTCACATGTGGGGGACGAAACCACAACAAAAGCAAGTTGTTTTTTTCTCCTTAAGTGAAGGCACTCTTTCAAGGTTCATGTTTGAATTATTTTTTTATGTTGATTGTAGAATCATTTTCTATTCCAAATGATATTTTTTCAGACAGAGGTGCACATGTTTGTCTGTACGTGCACAACAAGCCACTGAAGTTCTTGTAAAACGCAGAAGATTGCTCTGAGGAATCCAGGGGAGATAAACCAACCTTCAAGAATCTGTGGTTGGATTATGTCCTGGCATATCTCATAGCCTTAAGTCTTCATAAGCACAAAGCAAAGTGTAATGGATTCTATAACAAGATTGCTTTTTTTCATCCTTTGACTCACTGGACGTCTGAATTACAAAACAGACTTATGGTGTTATCTTCTGCCTGTTCTGAGCTTCCTGTATTTGTCTAATTCACTGTCTAGCAGAGATAGGAACATGATATTAAGCACTTCTAGCATGTCAGCCTTTGCAAAGATGTATTTTATTTTTTATGTTCTTTTATAAACGATAAACCTAAAATGCAGAAGAATATAATAATTTGTATAAAGAACATACACAGAATTAACCACTTCACAATCTGAAATGATATGATTAAAGAGTTTGGGGGAGGTTTTGGTTTTTCGGGGTTTTTCTAAGGTTTTAGTAGGATTTGGTTTGTTAGCCTTTTTTTAAAATCTAATTTTTAAATAGACAAAAGGACTCTCTCAGTGGCAAGATACTGTGGAAGATATTTACATCTCATAATGTGTCTGCTTTAATTAAATTTAGTAATTTCATCACCTAATACTAAAAACTGAATAAATTTTAAAATTCCTTGATGTGTATGAGACATTCTTCTACTTCAGCTGTGCTTAAGAACTTCATGGTACATTGTAAGTCTGGTACTGTTATGTGTGATGCTGTGGAACCTAGTCATGTATAAATAACCAGGAAAATGGCGTGAAGGACAGGCTAGAACTTAAGAGGACTTTCAGATCCTTTTATTCATTTGGTCTACTGACTTGTGAGTGTTGCTGAAGGCAAAAGAGTAGCTGTTCAAATGTTTTGCTTTTATCCCTTGAAAATATTTCCATGAATCAAAACAGATGGGAACTACAGAACAAAAATTCTGGTTTAGATTGAGTAGTTGATCTTCCTTTTATTTAACATTTTGGAAGAAGAACAGAAATCTTAAGTTCTGTAGAGTATTTTCTCACACTTGGGATGGGGTGTGGAGAACAAAATACCCAACCAACCAAGAAGCCACCCATCTCTCATGTAAATTCTGATGGCTTTGTTTTGTTTAACAGTATTTTAACTGTTTAACTGTACTTCAAATTCTTAAAAATTTGGACTGTCCCTGTGGATGAAATAGCACTGAGAGGGGAGCACAAGCTTTTGACACTGAGAGAAAGAGTAGATAACAAGTTGTATTTAAATAAGTGCCATACATTGTTCCTTTTGGTAAATATATTTTTCTTCTTGATTTTAGGAATATTTTTACATGTTCTGTGATTCTTCAGGGTTGTAAAGTATTTATTTTGCCTTAACGGAAGACCATTATAGAAACACTAGAGTTGAGTTTGATGTTGTGCTTTCTGACATCTTGTTTCCAGATCAGGAGCCAGAGCAGTCCCTCTTCCATGAAGTTCTGAGTGCACTCCGAGTGCATAAATCTGTTATTCCAAATTACATTGCTGTTCCCTCAGGTTTTCTTATTCTTCTCAGTGTGACATCTGAGTTTGTGAGCTTGCTCATTCAGTAGTGTCTTTTCAGCTTGGTTACTATTGAAACAGTAGAGTTGGTGTCTTGTTCATTTTAGAGTTTGGGCTTTTTTAAATGGGGAAAATACAATAATATTTTAAGGGGGCTATATAGTCACTCCGAGGGCCCTTCTACTTCGTAACTCTGTGTATAGAGGTGAAAATGTTTGCTCAGCAGAGGTGAGGGGAAAAGAACAAAAAGCTGCGTGCAGTGGTGTTTGGCTTCTGATATGCAGAACTGTCCTCTATCAGGGGATCCTGGCTCCAGGTGTATGTTAGCTATGTCTTTGAACTACCAGAGGTGGAAGTAAAACTGTTTCATGGAAAGGCTGAAATGGAGAGAGTAGTTTTTTGATACTTGAAGTTGCTCATAATTTAATGCAGAAAGGATCACCTGAAGAGCATTCAACTCTCTATGACTCCCATTTGGCAGTAGTCCTTGGTCTAATTAAAGCAGATTCACAGATATGTGATCTATCTGCCAGAGACCGAATGAATGCTTTCTAATATGTCAGGAAAAGCTAGAGCAATGCAGTAAAAGGTCAAACAGCCCTACAGATATGCTAGAGAAGGATTTGGAGAGTAGGCAGGAAAGATGGGACTATGTTTTCATGCTGCTTCATGCTATCGACAAGTACTAATACTTGTGCTCCTGGTCCAGCTGTTTCAGGAAAAGCAAATAGGGGCCCTGATGCCCTGGATCAGTTGTTCCACGCTTGTTCTGATTCCCTATACAATGCTGAAGAGCAGGTACATGTTAATACCTTGTCCTGCTCTAGGGGAAGGCCATTCATCTTAATACCACAGTTTCTCTGGGTTTCTGTGCATTGGTTGTGTGAGCAGTGTCACAGTCTGCCAGGGTTTTGCAGCACCTCCTGTTCACACAACGTAGATTGTGTGCAGGACAAAAACAAATACATAACCTTCTCAAGCCGAAACAGCGTATACATCAGTACATCCTAGTGTGCTGACTGCCACTGAAATGTAACCTTTTCTTAATGACAGTATTTCTCTTAAGATAAAGATGGCTGGACAAGTGTGGGAGCAAAAGTTTTCTTTTTGTTTATCTGTTCCTACCCTTGCTTTAAAAGTAAGAATTTCTGCTGTTTTGGGATTATTGTTGAGGCTTTTTTTCATATGTGTTCTCTGTCCTCATAACTGATAAAATATAATTTGATAATCTGATAAAGGAGTAATTAGAAACTTGAGTTAATTGGCTGTTCACATGATGTGCAAAGAAATGCTGAATTATCTCTCTTGTGTCAGACAAAAATAATTTGAAGATTTACTGAGTCCCACATAAATAAATAGACAGCATCTTTTGAGTTCAGTCCTTTATTCCCTAACACAGTTTTCTCTCTGAACTTAGACTGATAAAGACTTTGGGATTGGTAGCTGCTTCATCAGCTTGAGGTAAGCAATCAGACAATGGGGCAGACTTTAGGAGTTCATGAATAACTAGACTAAAGTCCAGAAGTGACTAGTAAGATTTTTCCATTTGACCATATATGTAACCAAGACATCATTTCACTTCGTCATAGTCTCTGTGCTCTAAATTCATAAGTTGCTTGAATTTTAACATGGATATTACCCTATTATTTCATACATAGTGTTCAAGTTAGTGATTGTTTTTATGCTATTGTTTTGAATCCTAGTTCAGAATAGGACACACACTCTCCCAGCCATCCACTTCAGCTTCTACTAAGTTGGAATTTACACTATGCTTGCTTTCTCCGTCTTGTTTTGCATCTGTAACTCACATAGTTACTCCATTCTTTAAAAGAAAACAGTCTGGAATATAGTCTTTAAAACATAATTGTGCTCCTCACCTGTTGCTCTTGTGTGACTGTTTTTCCCAATGTGTCAGAAGTGGGCAGTGCCTACCTTAATGGTGTTTGTATTTCTTTTCTGCCACAAGCATTGGTTTTAATTTTTGAAATTAGCATATATCCAAGTGTTTTTGAAATTGGTCTATAAAATTTTTTGTACTCTGCTTCTGCTGCTTCAAGAGATATGACCTTGCAGTGGCTCATGGAAGAATAATATTTGACTGTACCAAGTTTATCATAGTTGCTGTTATCCAGTGTTGCTGCTTGTCCACACTTGAGTCTTTTGATAAGCTAGCATTATTCACAGTGGTATCTTAAATCAGTGGGTAAAAGTTTACTGTAACTAGTTGATGGTTCACACTTCATTCTTGAAATCCATATATTATCTGATTCCCAATTCACTTAAAACATGTTGTATCGATTGTTTGCAGAATAACATCAGGCATACATGTGCTGCTTATTTATAATATCAAATTATATTGACATAAACCTTCAACTTAATCAACTGTGTTTGCTATCCATATCCCTCAGATATTTATTTTTAATTAAGCAAATAACTAATTACTGATTCATTGGCATTAGACAGTAGATACCAGTCCTGTGCTTGATGGAATGTGATTTTTCTCAAACTGTGTGTAATCTAAATAATGGGATCTCATACCTGAAAAAAACCTTGATTGTCTGATGCCTTCAGGTTATCTCATAGAGTAGCAGTAAATGTGGTTGACATTCCTTATGCCGTTATCTGTTGTGATTTGCAGGGAAGGCTCAGATCCTTCTTGTAGAGAGTTATCCTGTAAATATTAAGAAAAGAATGTTTTAATCACATTATGAAGACAGAGGGCAAGAATCTCTGTTTAAAGAATTAGTTGTGCTGACACACAGGGCAATTTGCTGTTACTGTTCTAAGGTAAAGAACCCAACTTGACATTTTTGTGTGAAAGTGAATGTTTTTGTTAAACACGGAAGCTGATCAACCACGTCTTGGTCTAGCATGGTGTGGAAGAGGATGCTGCTCTTATGATTCTTGTAAAACAAAGAATTTCGGTAACCCGAGATACTTTGGAAACAGCAGTACTTTGCTCAGTCCTTTTCATCTCTATTATGTAGTCTGATTTTAGGGTGTTTGAAAATGTTCCATGTCTTTTTTTTATAAAATAAACCAGCTGCTTATTTAAATCGATAGTTTCAACAAGCTGAAAATGCTTTATCAAGATTAAGTACTAGGCCAGTTAAATACTAACTGCTACTGCAGACCAGCGCAGGAGAAAAAGGATAATCTCATGATGATTTTTTTTTGTTTTCTTCTTTCATTTTTTACTGGCTGTGGTCCAGAAGCGTCTTCTGTACTGTGTTAGATCTTGCAGGCAGTTGCTTGGACCTTTTATGAACACTGTTTTTCAATCAGCTGACCCTTGTTACTTTCTGCCTTCTTTGTTTTTGTCTGAAAAATTACTGATTCAGGTTTTGAAACAATCTTTACTATAGAGGAGTCCAACTCAAAATGTAAAGCTCTTAAATTCAAGCATTTAGTAAACTAACACTTTTACTTTAGGTCAGCTTTTTGGTGGCACTTTTTTTAAAGTAGTTAGAAAGGGTAACGTGTTACAGAAACTGCTTATTGCCAGAATTCTTATATTGATGCATGTTGGAAATCAATTCTTACTCTAACCTTTTACTAAAATAAAGGAAGAGTTCTTACCTTCATAGTCCTCTTTATTAATAGGTATTTGACTGACGAATTAAGACTCTCTGAACACATTGGGGTAGTCTCGTTTTTTAATTCATACTAAATGTGCACTAACAATTATCTCAGTTCATAAAATACCTGGCCAAGTATGTCTTGTCTGTCATCCCATCCTAGACAGTATGGGTTTATAATTCCGAGGTGTACTCATTTTTTTCAGAGCATCAGGTGGCTTGAAAATCTTTCTTGACCCTGCTCGACAATGTATTTAACATTTCAAAGGGTAGCCCTTCCTCTGTGGATGTTTTGATAAATGCTCTAACTGGAGCCCAATCTTCTAGCATTTTAATTAACTCTCCACACAGGGACCCTTCATGTGGAGAAAACATGTGTTTTCTTTTAAAAGAATTTCCAGAATAGATTGTGAGCATACACTGTGGAGGAGGAGGATTTACTTAGGAATATAGGAGCAGTTGTGTTTCTGATTTTGCTGTAGTATATAAAGATCTGAAATTCTAAGTCAGCGTAATGTGGAAGTATGTAAAACGCATGCTTTTACACTGAACGCTTAGTAAGTCTTGCTGTGACTGCAGGAATCCCAAATGTGACCTTAATTTTGTTATCAGTCTGGAATTTACTGCTTAAGTTGGAAGAGGGAGCTGAGATCCAGAAGCATGGCAGAAAACTTTCTTGAGTGCCTGATTTCTCAGTCTGATTATAGCATGTCATCACAAGTGCTTCAGGAGTACTGAGTGGTTTTGTCTTCTACCAGCTTCACTTGAAGTCAAATGGTCAGTGCTGATGAAGACTTACAAAAGTGTTTTGTTTCACAGTCTGAATCTATCAATTCCTTCAAGGACAATATTGCTAATTTTTATTTTAGTGGTATTTTTGGCACTTTGTACTTGGCTCGGTCCTTGAATATGCACTTAATGATGTTAATAATTTGTTCATTTGTTTATTTTGAGTTGATGTTATGTTTTTTAAAGGTACTCTTATTCTGAGCCTTAAAACTGAAAATGCAATATCTTTCATGAAGCCTGTAAAATACAGCATGTAACTTCTGGCTCAACAGCAGGGTGCTGAAAAAACTAGTGTAGATTTTGGAACAGCAGATTTATTAAAATATTGACAGAAACACTTTTTTGCTTGCTTTCCTAATTTTTCCTTCTGGTCATAAGTACTCATTGTTATTCATGATGGAAAACTTTAAGCTGAGAGGTTAAAACATAATAGAATCAGCTGGATTGTGTAATAAAATTAATATCATCATTCAACATGTGTTACGTTGTCTTGGATTAAATGACTGCTTCCTTTCTGCATTCCTCATAGTATTCTCATTCTTTACAGTATAGAATAAAAAATAGCAAATGTGTGACATGTTGACTGTATGTTATCTTCTCTCTTCTTTATGTGGATTAATTCTTGCACTGTATACAGAAGTCTTTAGTGGCTACTGTGGATTTTTCCAAGGAGTGGACCATTGATATCATGAGGACCATTCTCTTGTTCAGATGGAAAATCTAAGTAGAAGTGGATCATGTTCAAATTTACATATTATCTAATTTTCAACAATTAGTTTAGATGGCTACAGCCTGGCCTACTTCTAAAATTATTTTAGAGAGCTGTTAAAATAAGCTGCTACCTTTGGTGTCCAGATTGTTACATTGATATTTACTCTAATTTCTGAAAACTGCCTTTCAAATCAAATAATCTTGAGAGTGGAGAAACATAGCAATAATGCTGCAGCTGCATGACCTCCTCTGATGGTTACACATCCAAGATGTGAAACCCACCTGTGAAGAAACTGAACTTTCTGGTACTGTTTTTATGTCCCAGTGCCAGCATAATGATCTGGGCCTCTCAGATACTCCTCAGACAGGTTCCCTGTCTTGACAGCATGAGAATGTTTTCAAGTCTTGAAAGTTTCTGGCTTTTCCTGGCAATCTCCACTTTTAGTCCAGTAAAAAACACTGACTGGTAGCAGCTGTTGATATCCTCTAATCTCACCTCAGATAAGCATGAGAGGCGGTGTAGTGGTGGAGGGTATCTTGGCAGCAGCATGCCAGGTTGGGGTAACTGCCCCATGTTGCAAAGATTATCAGACTGCATTGCTGCTGCTGATTTCCATAACTGAAAAGTCTCCATCTGACCAGCTTTAGGAGGCAGAGGCCAGCCAAAGAATGAGTCCCTTACTGTACCCAGCACGTCTCTGAGCCTAGACAGATGGACAGCCACACTCCTGTGAGGGAAAACTTTGTCCCTGCCTCTTGCTCCTAATGCATGATGAGAGTGCATGGGAAGATGATTAGGCAGCTGCTCATTGTTGCATCAGTAATCTGATTTACCCCAAGATGAAACAGATTCTTAGTTAATGGAGGTTACCAGGATTTTCTTGCTTAGTCAAATTCTTGCATCATGCTCATGGCTTAAGTTTACCTTTTCTGGTCATAGCGCTGTATGTAGTGGCAATTTTTTTATTACAAAGCTTCTGTATAATTTTTAGGTCTACCTTTTTTCCTTAGAAAATGTGTGTGACTGTAAAAGTAACACTTCACAAATATTTCTGTGTTCAGTATAAGTTATTGAACATGTCATCAGTGGGCTTGATAACAGTGTAGATTGGAAATACTGTTTGGATCCTGAATTATTGTAACAAAATGGGATCCAAATCCCACTCAAAATAGAATGCTATTTTATCTTATTATTTTACATCACACATCTATTCTGTTCCTCAGTGCTTGTCTTCTATCTGTGGTACTATGCCAGAACTAATGAATCCCGTGGGATCTTATCTAAGCTGAGGTCAGTGTTGGATAAACCATGTCAGTAACTCAGAAAAAAAAATCTGTGTCTCAGGGTATTGTAACTGCTGGCTATTGCCCATTGCTCTAAAAAAGCCAGTGGAATTACAAAGAAAGTTCAATAACTTATTTACAAGTATGGAATAAATTTAGGCATAATTTGAACAACTATCTGAACAGATACTGTGTACTCAAAAAGAAGCTGTGATATTCAATTCTGTCTCTACCTGCGTTCCTAGTTACCTGCTGGTTCAGTGTGAAGAGTAGTGCTGCTGGATGTGAAGGGATTTGTGTGTGTGACCTGCTGTTTGGCGAAGCAAACTTCTCTGTGGCGAAAAGAGGCATACAGTTCCTGTTTCTCAAAGAAAACTGTAGCAGCCTCTTGGCTGAGCCAAATGTCTTCTTACACCAGTTTCACCAGTTTATAGGTACCATTGTATCACCTCTGTTTGCTCTTTACGCACCATTTGCTTGCGCTGAATGAAGCAGGATTCTGTAGCTGAACTGCCATGGCTTATCCCGTAGCATAATTAGAACTGTTAGTGTTGTCTTTGCAATTTGGAGAACTGGGACTAAACTGGGAAAGAAAGCTTGTGGTAATTTCATTATGAAGGCAGCATGGATTTTTATTTTTTTTAAACTTCGGGTGTGCATGATGGTTAATTTCAAGACCATCTCATGAAATACCATATTCTGATGAAACTTCTGCACAAGACAGAGGCTGGTCTAGCATTTTTATAATGGTAACCATTGTTTTTATTGCAGACTGAAGTAAATTCTCAGCTTCTAATGGCTCTTTACTAAAGGGTTGCAACCTTCACATGGCTTAGTAGATATTCTTTATCAGTTTGCACTTCTTGCCTATGAATGAGAATATGCAAAGGTTCTGTTTATGTAAACAGGAATCAATATGCAAGTTTTGTTTATGGCTGTTTATTTTTCAGGCCCATATATTTTCAGTCATCTTCTGCCAGATGTAAGTTAAAACTTCTGCAAGACATTCTCCCCACTAATGGCAGAAAATAGATACTTTTGGAAGGCCAGGTGGTTTTTAAGAGCACTTTGATGTACTGAGTTGCACTGGATTGGCACTCATTCATCACACCCTATCAGAGTAGATGCCGATGATGGGGTTTGATGGGGTTTGATATGGGTTTGCCCCGGAAAGGCGGGTGCGGTGTTCATAAATAGGGGGACATGAAGGCAAGTGCCGAGGACCTTATGTTAGATGGTATCTCACTGTGTAATACTCACATGTTGACTGTTAATTGCTTTAAATATTTCCTAAACTATTTTGTAACATCATATGAGGAAGACTGCTTCTTGCATCTCAAGTCCTAAATAAACCCATTGCTACCAAAACAGTAATTGCAAAAATCACTGTGAATAGTCTTAGCAGAGATGTATTCTACAGGTTCCATTCAGGCTTTGTAGTTAAACAGTGATAACTGGTTAACTCTAGACATGGCAACAGCAACTCTGAAGATATTTGTCAAAGTTTATTACAGCTTGTGATTTACTTTTTTTTCAGTTTCCCACTCCCACTGTGCCTCCCTCCAGTTTACACCACATTTGGGATGAAATGCATACATTTCTGTGTTGGTGCTTGGGTAGCAGATAACAGCCATGCAATTCAATTATCTCCTTCCAGTCTCACAGTTTCTCCAACTTGGCCATTTTATTGCAACCTCTTTTAAAGACAATCTCTAGTTGAAGATAGATACTGAAGACATTGAGAGCTTTAAAACCATTTCATGTACCCTTCATGTTTTCTACAACTGCTGTTCCTGAAGCCCTGTGGAAGGGAAGGCTGATTGGTGAGTATCTGTGACTTAGTGGAAATGGTTTGAGCGGTGGCAGTATCCAGTGTTACTCAGGGTTACCCTATTAGGCCAGCCTTACCCTATTTCTTGTAAAGCAGTAAGTCTCACCAACTTTATCTTAGACAAGACTAGTGTTGATTCAAGGTGCATCTCCTTCTTCTTTTTCAAGCTGTTCACCTTTCATTTCTTGAGCTTTCCTCCTATTTTTGGGCTGCCAAATGCATCAGACATAGGAGAGATCACCTTTACTCATCCAGAAACTTAGTTGCTTAGTCTGCAAACAGACCCTTCTGCTGACTGGTGCCGGAGCTGCCCTTCTGATATCCTGATTTGAACTTCATACAAGTGATGGAATTCACTGAAGGAATTATCCATTCTGCAGAGATAGAGAAATTCCCATCTGTTAAACTTTGTGTTGCAATAAATCTTAGCCAAGATGTGGTAGATGTGATTCTAAAATCACATCACTTTTCAAGACACATGGCTTTACTCTTCTGTATATACCAGTGTGTTGAGCTTGAGGAAGGCTCGAGTATAAGTGTTCCCATAGGTTCATCCTTTTTCTTTTTGAGCAATGTGATGTGCATATTTAAGTACTGGCATGCATGTTAACTGCAGACATCAGTAATTTGAAACTTATTGAGCAAATAATAAACTTGCAGGTCTTTGGGTGGGTGTTCCTAACTTCATGAAATCTCTGTAAATAGTTTTCATTGAATACAATTTTACCTTGAATTTTGAGATAGAACTGACTCAAACTCAAAAAGGGATGTTAAGTTTTGAGAGAAAAATCAAAGCTGAGAAATCTTTCCATTTTCTGATGCAGAAGGGATAGCATAACTGATACCTAGATTAGGAAAGTTCAAATACAAATATTTAAGGGGATGTCATGTTTGCTTAAAAATGTTGGAAAGCAGCAATCTGCCTTGATATTATGAGTGAATGAGTGTTGTCATTACAAGTTTTTGTCTTCTCAGGGGACCACGCATCCTTGACTACTACAGTGTTGTGTATATCAATTTGCCAGCACTGTAAATATAAATGTTCTGATGCAGGCTTGTTCTGCTACCAAAAGATGTAACTGAAGATTTTAAGACAAGTCTGTCCACCCTGATAATCTGTAAAATTACCAGTGCTTTGTTCTTCTGAGTTAAAAGAAGATATGCTTGTCCTGTTACATTTTGAGAAAACCAATGACTAATTGACTGCTTGAGATGTTGTTGTTGTTGTAAATTTATGAACAGATTTGTTTATCAAAAGAGCATGCATGACATTTTAATGGTGATGTTAATGAAGTAGTGCTACTGTCACTAGGAATACTGGACTCATTTCCAAAATTTTTATGGTTGTGTGGACCACTTAGATGATTTGGAGGAGGTCTTCTCTTTCAATAAAGCTTAGATGCATAAATTGTGTGTAAACATGGCAGGAGGAGTAAGAGTGATGTGGATTCTTAGCTGTAGACTCTCATCTTAGGACGTCTTAGCCAGTTTGGAGAATTTCCCTGCTTGATTTTTCCCTGTATTCTCCCTACTTTCACCCTTTCAAGGCTTTCAGAGGGGGCTAAGAATGGTAGGCTGGAATGGGGTAACATACCCAGAGGTGGGACTGACCAGAGATAGGTTCACAGGTGAGTGTTGCTCTTTACCAGGTGTTCTTTGGGAATTCCTGTATTCTTTGCATTTTGTCTTTAATCCTCGTGGTGGCAGCACACGCCAAGAGAAAGGAAGCCAGCCGAGTGCTGCTGACCTGGGTTTTAATTACAGTTAAAATGTACGTTCTCTTACGTACACTTTCAGCTTGTGTTTCCAGTGGGGCAGCTCAAAAACAGAGCGTCAAAACTTCATCATCTGCGATGTCAGATTTTATGAACTTCTCAGAGACATTTAATTGGGAGAAATATTCCTTCTTCTCCTCTCCATCCCCACTCCAGCAGGTAAAGGCAACATTTGTGACGATCGTGAGCTGCTGAGAAAACTTACATGGGTGGCAGGGTTGAAATTTCAGTTGTCAAAAATGTTATCCAAAGACTATTGCAGTTTTTGAATGGTGAGGGTTTTTGTTAACCCCAGCACTAGTGCCAGGACTCCTGTTGTTCAAGACACTATATTGCTATAGCTTTCCTAAATTTGCATACAAAGTCAGGGTCTGTCTGATGGATTCTTGTTGGAAACAGAGAGATAGTGTCAGGCATCCAGTGAAACCTATCAACACAAGGCACATAAAGAAATATCAAATATTAGTAATGAGGTACTGATAACCAAATAACTGAAAAGTCACTAATAGATTGAAAAGTTGGCTGCAGATTTAACACTGTGCTAATTAAAGAAGGTAGAGAGAACTACCTTTTGTAGTATCTGAAACAGCCTTTTCCAAAGTAGCATCATAGGTAATTTTTTTACTGTAGACTGACTTGGTCATGTGAGTGAACAGTTATTTCAGGGTGGAAATGTTGTTTTGTAAACCAGCAGAGTGTTTTCATGTCGTTTCACGTCATCTGCCTGACCTCACATCAGTTTCTTGAGATCTTTTTCACCTGACCAAAAGTGTCAGGTATTTGTTCTGTCTTCTGTGTTTCCTTGGCATACTGTGAAACTCTCATCATATATATCAGACTTCTGTGACTGAAGCCAGTGTTACTGAAGTTTATAAAGTACCTAGAAGAAGGAAATAAGATAGGAAAACAAACAGCAGTTTATATGGAAAACGGGTAAATGTAGTCTGTACACACTTTTTGCAGGACTAGTTCTGGTATCTGACCTTAAATTGTTTAAGACTACTGTAGGTGCTCCTCACTGAAGTAAGGATAAAAATATACTCTGGCTGCACTGTATTCCAGTTAGAAGATTTGAGAACTGGAAAATGGGTAATAAATATTTAAGTGCAGGCATTTTCTAGATCTCAGAAGTGGGCTAAAAGGCCAATTTAATGGCTCTACCTTCCTGAGCTGTTTAGGATAGAATGCATCTAAAAATAAATACAAATTGAAGGGATAGACCAGTGTGCCTATACACATCTGCTTCTTTATCTTTGCATCTTTATTTTAGTTACTTGAAGTCTTTTTTCAAATAAATTTGAGAGCTCAAGATGGAAGTCTCTGCAAAACTAGTTATAGGACTAGAATAAATTGTTACTGTATGATAATCAAGAGAATTTTTTGGTTCTCATTCCATATATGGCATTAAAATACTACCAGGAAAAAGAACTGTATGTTCTCTGTATTCATATTGGTCTTACAGGGAGCATGCATCAAGCCCAATGCAACTGAAACAGGAGCGTACTTCCTAATATGAGAACTTGTATACAAGCTTAAACTGCATCCTGAAGAGGACAGGCTCATGTGTGCAGCTTTTAATTTGCAGTCGTGCAAATTTAAGAGCTGTACCAGAAATTCTCCAGAAAATCACAGTGTTAGTTCTTAAAACTACAGTGTTACTCAACAACTGGCAGATCACCTTACCTTTTTCATTATATTTATTTTTCCTTCTTGCCATAGTCTCATTCAAGGAAATTTTTGAAGCTCTATAGGCATGTTTTATGTTGTTAAATGTGGTAGATTTATGAACTTCCATTACCCAAATCACTACTTGTATTGTAAGTGTTAATGACGAGATTGCCCTTTCATGTAAATATAATACAGTCTACTGACCATCACTGCTGAAAAAGCACTATTTGATGCAGCGTGGTTATGGAAATGAGTACAAATAAAGTACTCTTTCTTTCTTGGTGACTGAGATGGATATTCTTTTCCTTTGTTCATCCTGTTAATTACACAGTGTAAAGCAAGTTTGTGGGACGAGAACTTACATTAGACCAATTTGGATAGTTGGAAGTGGGCAAACTGTTGTGTACATAAGGATTTGTGTGTTTTATGGTCAGAACATTGCTTTTATTCTGCAGCCCAATGTAGAACCACCTTTGAAAGAATGCAGGAGTGTGGTTGTTTTTTTTCTGTATGATCAGAAAAGAGGGAATGACTTGATACTTGATTTATTTTTTTTTCTTTGAGAATGTTGTTTGGTTTGCTTTTTTTGCTGAGAGTTTTGAAAAACCCTGCAGGGTCCCACCTGCAAGGCAATCTAAGACTGAACTCAAGAACAGATATGGTAATAGAAAATACCCTGTCCAAGAGCTGTCTGACATGCAATGTGCTAGACTGAAAATTCAGATGGAAAACAGCAAGATGTAGTTCAGAAAAGTATTGGTATTTGAATTTTGGGAGAATTGATTTCTTTGTGAAGCACCTTGGCACATATACTGGGTTACTTGTTTTGTAGAAGGGGCTGCTGTTTTGTACTTGCAGGGAGGGTAAAGGGAATGGTGGACACTTGTGGATTAAAACTAGGCCAGCAGTTGGTGTATTTATCAAATAGTGGGGTTTTAATGAATGCTTGGTGTTGTGTTGTATGCAAAATTTAAAAGTGCAGAAAATACGAAGTTTTCTGCAGTCACTTATAACTACTTGGGTCTATATAATCCTTAGGAGCTGTATGGTTTCTATAGATGGGCCATAGCACTTCAGCCTTTGGTATGAAATTACATACTTTTTTTTACTAGCACCAATATGTGATTTTATTGCCCTGTGATGCTTTTATTTTAAGACTGTGCAATATATATGACCTCTAATTGTTGAACAGCACTGATTCATAGTATTTGTGACATGAATCAGACAAGAAACATTTCCCAAGTACAACAGGTATACTATGCAAAGAGTAATTGCTTAAGGAACAGCCTGGTAGCTTCATCTGTTGCATATTTTGCATTTAAAACTTTGTGGTTTTCAAACCACAATGTTAGAGCGGTATTGGCAACTTTCAAAGACTGATATTGCTTATGGGTGGAGTCAAAAAGATTTCAGTACAAAATATTGGCAGCTGAGTCTGGCAAGATTCACTTTCCAGACTTAGTAAGCAAATCCATTTTAATTGGTGTATGATGTTATGTCTTTCATCACTCACAGACTATGTTACCAAAGAGTCAAGGGCAAATACAATGATTCCCCACTTTGTTATTGTACAATAAAGTGAATATGGACACTTTTTACTTTATGGGGTCTCACTGTGCCCAAAAATAAGGTTTTGAACATACTATCCTTTCTTGTATGGTGCTGCATGCTGAGGAAATCTGTTCAGCTGTTGAGAGATTTGGGGAATAAAGGTCTAAACTACATCCTTCTGCAGCGTGTCTGTCACTAAGTAGAAAATACTTTTATATACAGCCATTTGACAGCATCTATTAAGATCTCCATCACTTTCTTAGGCTATTCCTTTGGAGAGGATGAGTTGGAGTAAGTAAACAAAGACTTCGGGTCTATTTTGAGATCTCTGTATAAACATATGGCCTTCTGTGTCTTTAAGATTCTTTTAGGCATGAGTCAGGACTTTAGTGTAAGAAGTGAAAATATTTTTATTAGGTGGGAGTGGTCTTGATTTAGAGTTGGAGTATTCTTTTGCCTATGGTACTGATAAATTCAGTTTGTCTGTCTGTAAAAGATGTATATGTGGAAGTGTATTGCATATAGTAAACTAATTTCTGTTCAAAAATGTAATAAACTCATTAAAATCTACCTGCATTATTTTTGAAGGACAAAAAAGTACTGACTAACATTAAGAAATCTGGTTTAGGTTATCTGTGTCACAGTCACTGAGCTCATGTCCTTTCCCCTTCCTTTTTGTTAATCATTCCCTCATGAGCTCCAGTCATCCATTTGGTTCCAGGAGGGATCGGACAATTCTCCCCAAGTTAAAATGCTGGATCTATAAACTGCAACTCTTAACGTCTGTCTTGCATCCAGATTTTTGAGACTGTGTTCCTTGTAGAAGAAAGAGGATTCCTAACCCCTGACTGAAGAGTCTTTTTAAGGCATAGCATTGCCTGTTACAAAGAAGAAGAAAAAAAAAAAAATCCTGGAGAATGTCTTTTTAAAACCATGAATATACCTACAAGTCTGCTTGTCTCTCTTCTGCTTCCCTTTGCAGCCCTCTTCTTTCATGTTAAATCTGTTGGGGTTTTTCACAATCGGCACACATCATCCTGTTTTGTTTTGTTTTTTTTATTTCATTTTTCCTGCAGAGGAACTTATCCAGACTCTGCTTTCTAATCTTTCTTTGGAAGAATGCCTTTTGCAAATCCTCATTGCCCTTTGCTGGAGGTAGAGCAAGGGTTTACTGAGCTCCACAGCTTCCTTGGCATTCCTTCGGCTGTGTTTGAGTATTTGTATTTAGTAAGCCATTTTGGTAGTCTCGTGAGGAGGCTACAGCATTATAACATAAGAGGATGTAAGAATTAGCTACACAGGATGATTTGAGTAATCCATCAAAATTTACAGAAGCTTTACCTTTTAGGGGATTTTATGCAGTGTTCCTAAAATTGTGGTTTTGTGTTTTTCAGTTATGACAGTACCAAAGCAGTCAGTCTGGTTGTATTTCTCATTAATGTTGAGTCATACATTTTAATAATAGCTGTATGTTTAGAATTTCCTAGGATTTTGTACTTTCTAAAGTAAGAGTGAGGTAGGCGAATTAATCTTTAATTTGATTATGTGGCTATAGACCTCAGATAAATTTGTTAGATAAACTGTACATGTTACAAGAGTGCTGTATTTGTCTTATGTAATCATGAAGTTGCTATTAGTGCTTGTTACAAAAAGGTATTTTTAAATACTTGATGTCTGTAGAATGAACATTCAAATAAATACATGAAAAACACTGGAGGTGTGGTTCAGCAAAATGTGAAAGTCGATGAAGAAAAGGTACCATTTTAATTTTTCTAGGTAAATTTTTTACAAAATGCCTTCCATTTTTCCTTTTTTATGACACCTCCACTTTCTTCCCCTCTCCCCAATATTATAACACATGCATTTCAACTTTTTTTGGATCCTTATAATTTGTGAACACTTGCACTATTCACACTTCCCACACTTGTCAATCTTCAGTAAAAACGCCTTCATAAGGTAGATATTATACAATTTAAAACATAAAGTCCCCTTTACAATTATTTGTTATAGCTGTCTTCAGCTTCAGTGGGGTAGCAGCAGTGAAATAGTTCCCACTTACTGATTTCTCATCATGCAGCTCTAGCAGTATCCCCAAGTCCATAATTTAGTATGGGTGGCTGGGACTGGGGAAAGTGGGGGGAAGGAAGATGTCCAAGGAGCACCTGGGGTTGTAGGAGGCAGCAGTGCTTCTTCATTTGGTTGAGGGGGTGCTTCTTTTTTAGGTCTTGGAAAGACACAAAATTCGCAGTAAATAAAATTATAGTAGAGAAGTGAAATGAGAGCCACGTAGGTAATATTAAAACCAGAAAAAGCCAGTCTTGCCTTTTTCACAGGATATTGCTAAGTATGTGTTTTGCTCCTATTTCTTCACATAATAAGGAGATGAACTGTAAGCAGAAAAGTCTCTTCTGCCTAAAAATGTTATTTTAAAAATCCTGATTGGCAACCCTTGAATTCACTGCGTTTGAGAGAAAATCATCTTCACTGGTATTTGTAAAGTGAGCTCTTTTTTCTACTGCAGCCTGGGCCTTTTCTTGTGTTCACTGGAAATGTGACACTCATTGTAATGACTAAGTGAACTAATCTCTTTAATCAACAAGTCAGATGAAATCCTGCCTACTTAGGACCTTTGGGAGAAGAGCATGTGCTGAAGCCTGTTTGTGAACATGCAAAAAGGTGCAGTTTATATGCTTTTCTCCATTACAATCCATGCCAGTGAATGCAGGTGGTGATACCCAGCTTCTTCCTCCTGTCATACGCAGCTGAGCAGCGTGTTTTTAGCAACAAGGGTAGCGCTGTAACCAGCACTGTGGGAATTCAGACTGTGGATCCGTTTTCCCTTCCAGACTAAATAACAGTCAAATGTACTTTCCTGTAATCTTAGCAGTGGCTTATCATAGCTGCGGGGTGTTGTTCTTTGTGTGTGTGTACACTCCCTTCTTTTAAATCTCCCATACCACTCCCATACCATTTTACTTCACTTTCTCCACTACTATAGCCCACCTCAGGGGTATAAAAAGGGATTTCAAGAACCAGGTTTCCTATCTTGAGGATCTTCTGGCATTCACTGCTACAAGAGAAATGGCATGATTGATTCTTAAGGGAGCTTAAAGATGGTCTTGGAGCTGAAAGGGAAATAGGTCTGTTGTAGTAATAGTTTAAATACTGCAAGAAGGCCCTGGAATTGTTTTATGTTCCTGAGCACTCAGCATCAGTGATGCAAAACTGAAGGCTTAAGGATTGCAACAGCCTTGGAGGGAATATTGCGTCTGGGTAGGCAGTAAGAGGATTTTTTAAAAGGTCATGGGAGACCCAAGGCAGTCCATCAAACAGCAGTGACTAAGGACTGCTGAGAACCCCTCTATGAAACTCGGGCTTTAGATGGCTCTCTTAACTGCTCTGCCTCCTACCCCGAGTTCCCTAAGACAGCTTAAGATGGGCTGTTAGCAAGAAAGTTATTCCCATGCTTTGATAATTAATAAATCTTGTATGCAAGTGTCTGGGGTGTAGGGATAACAACCAAAAATTTCACTAGGTCATCAGGATTTCACAACTGGTTTTTTGTGAGGTGCTCCACTCTGTGGAGGTCTGGCCACCCCCTTAAGAAAGGCGCTGGCCTGTGGTGAGCCATGTACCAGCAGGAAAACAGGCTTACACTGCACTACGTGACATGCACCATGATTTGGGAGTACGGCTCTGTGGTTAAACTTCAATGTTTCACTGAAGAAAAAGACTTTTTGACCACCCGAGAATATTCAGCTCTGCCACAGATTAGTACTGTAACTTTTAATGAATGGCTGTGCATTTGCACCGTATGTGAAACTAGGATGGCATCATTCCATGAATTCCATGAGAAAGTCATTATTGGTACTGACTTTGAGTTTTGAAAATAAATCTAGGAGCCATGTCCAGTTAGCAGCATGATGGTACATTTTCTGCTTATGAAGGACTCTTCTCAGGTACCTCTCCTTTATCACATTTTGAAAAAATGGCTGGAAATATCTCATGGAAGTACTATGGAAATTAATATTATTAAAGCTAAAATTTGCTTTTTTGGGAAATGGTGTGTGTTTGCAGGGCCTGCATAAATATGTGGTATGTCAAGTGCTGTGGTTTTTTTTCAGTTTTTAAAACTATGGTATCAGTTGTGGCAAATACTCCTTTCCAGTAGGAAATAAAACCATCTTTGGTACACATTTCTACTCTGACAGGTTCATCTTCATAGTCTTACAGAGTGTCATTTACAAAAGCAATAATTTATAAAAAGACTGAGCAATTACAAACCTTATGGTCATATTTTGCAAAGGAGAAATTGCTAATAATTTGCAAAGGAGAAAATGTTAATAATTGCTCCAAGTTAATAGCTGGGGTTAACGTGTATTTTTTAATGGGACAGATTTATTTTCATGAGAGCCGAAGTTCTTTCTTGCTTAGACTGTGAATTCCATAAGGGAATAGTAAGGAGTTAAGAAGGAAACATGATGAAATATTGGTCTTTGCATCCAAAAGAGGATTTAAGTCATGAACTCCTGACCTTGTGATCCTCAATTAGTTATCCTGGGTGAAGGAAATCTGTTCTACTTTAATGTTTTTATTAATGTGACTTGGAATGAATGCAAGCATTCTTTTCTCTTAGAATGTGTTTAAAGAATATAACTCTGGATTAAAAAATACTAGATATTTTAATTTTTAGTCCAAGTTCTTTTGCACAGCCAGTTTCTAGCAAAAAAAAATGTTTTTAGAGAGGATTAGTTGTTGTTTTACAGGGTACACTGAACCTTGACAGTGGTACAGTGAGAGCTGATGGCCACGTCTATTAGAATGTTACCTAATAAATAATATATTTAAGTCACTGTTACGACTTGGCTTCTTCGAAGAGCACTGTAAATGCTCAGTGCAGGGTTAGCCAGTGGTTGCATTAATCCATCTTCTGCAGGTCTTGCAAACCATCCAAACATGCTATCATTTTTTACCAGAAAAAGTAGGTTTTGTCTTTAGTTCTAATGTATATTCTCTTTTACCCAAAAAAGAGAGAAATCAGACCCATGTTTTATGTTCTTAAGTGTCTTTCTCACCATTTTTGAACTTCAGGGCTGTTTGCATGGACTGTGCCATGTTTGCCTTTATTATTCGAAACACAGGAAGTTTCTGTGAAGTGTAGGGAAAGCAGTGCAGATATGTTTATGCAGCTGCAAATTGGTCCCCACTTTAGAGAACTCATTTGTAGGTCTCAGGGTTCAGAGCTTCTTTAGTAAAATGTGAACTCACATGAGGATGGAAGAAGGCAAATGGAAATGAGTGCTAGAACAATACACGTTAGTATCACTGAAAATTAACTCCTGACCTAGGAAAGCACCCAATTTTTAAATCTTGTTTTGCAAATGATAGATCATGCTGTTGTAAAAGCCAAATGTATTTTTTGGTGTGCTGTAGCTCAAGGTCTGCTTTAAGTTAAGGTTACTTAACTTGTCATTCTGAATGCTTGTGTAATGTTTCATTAAGTGTTTACAATTCACACAGCATTACATGCATTTACTTTACAGAGCTGTGGAAATCTCTGCAGGAAAATAAGTGAAGACAGAAGAGGAAATAAAATTGTCAGATCCTGGGATCTGACCTGATGTGACCAATCGGTAATTCCATCGATTAGGTTGCAGATAGGGTTTGCAAGGCAGACTACTAGATTTTTGCTGTGAGCTAGGAATCTCATAATTTTTTATCTGAGATAGCAAAGAATTCTTGTGTTTGGATTTTTTGTTTCATAATATTAATTATTAATAATATTAATGCAGTAGATCTGTGTGTATTTTAGCAAATATTGGTGGTCTGAAGGCTATTTTTGTCAAATGTTGGAAATGTGTTTTAACAATTCCCAAAGACTGCTTTAGAAGTTTATATAGGCTGTCAGTTAACAACTTAACATCCTTGAAATCTTTGTCTAATCATTTTTGCAGGAAAAAGTTAACTCTTATGAACGGAAATAAGTACAGTTGTTCTCATCTGAAAAGTCAAGTGAACATAAGCATGAGAAACAACTCCCTGAGAGGCAGCACATCACTAGGAGAAGAGTGCCAGTATGCTGCTGTGAATACTCAGGGCAGTGATAAGCTCTTCCTAACTAATTTTCCCATTCATAAATTGAAGTTAATGACATTTTCTCACTTTTTTTTTTTAAATGAAAGTGCTAGGTCATTCATAATATTGTGAGCACAGAGCTAGTGCTCACTTAAAATATGTGAGGACTGTTCTTCATGTTCTCCTGGTTGGTGCCTGCAAGGACACTTGTTTCTATGCATTGGCATAAGCAGCCTGTGGTCTGCAGGCCTGCTGCTGAATCCACTCTTTGGAGCCCTTTGAACAGGAAGCTCCTTGCAAGCTCCCTGTATTGCTCTAATTCTGGCAGTCTGATCCTTCAGGTATCATTTTTTGTGGGGGATCTTTGGCAGGAGCCAGGGCTGACATGGTTAGGATAAGCTCCTGTCTGATTTTCCACACCACTGCTAGCAGAGATTTCCCAGGTGAAAGGTGAAGAACATGTGCAGCAATCCTACTTACACAGGGAGGAATGGTGGTACATGGCCTGCATGACTGGAAGGCTGGGATATGGTGCTAGGAACCATTTAAACATTGTTTTGAAGACTGATTGGTAGTTCTGAGACTTCTTAGAGCACTTGCCCTCACCATGTATGTGTATTTCACAAATACCAAAAAACTGATATGCATAGCAGCTAATTGAGAGGAGAATTTAGTAGCATAGGCACCTGGAAATTGAATCTCATAGACTCTAATTATCAACTGTTTGTTGAACTGTGGTATGGGTTGAGTTTTTTGTGGTTTTTTTGAGTTGGGCTATATTTATCTAGTTTAGGGCTCCTAAGACTTTCCATGCATTCTGGTATGTGTTTTGAATTACATATTGCACTTCATGTATTGAGCTCATGATTCCTATATATAAGGGCATGGCTGCCAAGTCCAGCATCTGGAACACAAAATAAAACAAACAAACAAAAACAAAACAAAAAAAACACCCCAAAAACTTGAGATGAAGGCTTGATTTAAAATAATTGCTTAAATTCACACTGAAATCCTAAGAAAATAGAAGAGAGAGTATTTTTCATGTTCTGTTTTGTTTTGAAGAAATGTTCAATTGCTTTAATGACTTTAGCAGTTCATAAACTCATTCACTACAGCTTTGCAGGAGAGGAGTCAAGAGTCCTAAAAACAAGTATCTCTTACAGCATAACATGTGTTCATTCCCAGAGGAAGTCAGTTTTGTGCTTAGCATGAGGAAGGAATCCTGCAGGGAAAAATAGGACATTGTCATTTAATTGGACATTGCATCATAAAATAGATTCATGAGGGAGAATGGTGTGGAGGGAATTAGAGTCACACAGGTATTCTTCATTTAGAAGAGTCTGTGTCGTATTAGTTATTGTATTTGTATTAAAATAAACTTATAAGACATGCTAGATCAGCTTGACATGAGCCACCAGAAAGGTTCTTGATGTATAGCACAGGCATGTCAGTGAGACCAAAATGCTTTCTCTTTCCACGCCTCTAAGCTCCTCCAGCATTGTGGTGTCTGTTGTTGCCATAAATAAATTTAGTCTCACAGGGCCCCTCTGAGCTGATGTTCACTGCTTAACAAGATATTTGTCAGTCTTGGGTCCATAGTTTATCAGATTAATTTCCACTCACTTTTCCATTAGTCTCTCCTTCCAGAAATAGCCTTTTTTCTTTGACCAAATTCTGTCTGACAGCACTCCTGCCCGATCTGTGCTCCACAGTTACCAGTTCTAGGTTTTCTCTACCTTTTTCAACTAATCTGCATTTCCAGTAAATTTTCTTTTAGGAACCCCTGCTCTTGCTCTGCATTTTGGTGATACCACTTCTAAGTCTATGACATTTGAACCTTGCACAGAAGACAGGGGGAGCATGTGTTTTTTCCAGAATTTCCTGGTCCCAAATCAACTGCAGTTCTGGGAAAACAGAATTTTTCATGTGTTAAAGCATTTCACCTAGGGAAAGCAAGAATGCACCAAGCAGGCGCAACGTTCTTCTCCTTCTTGACATCACTTCAAAAATAAAAGGCTTGGAAAATTGACTTATTTTGGCAGATTTTCACATGGATAATGGGTGCGTCCCATTATCTTAAAGTTTACATTGCCCTGCAGATTTCCAAATCTTGACTTAAAGTATATGGATGCTCAGACTTGATTATATTGTGTTCATGAGCTTTTTGTTTGATTTTAAGATGTCATCAGAATATGTTAAACCAGGCAAAGCAAACTATTTTCTCTTTGTTCACAGAAATTATCTGTTTTGGCTAAATTTTCCAAAAGGTTCAGTCTGACATGCTTCTCAGTATGGAACATTTCTGCACAGAGCTAACATTTGGTGAAATCACAAGTAGATGATAGCAGGGTCTTGTAGTGGAAGTTGTCAGACAATCTTATTAATAGGCAAGCTTTGAAGCATTGCTGCTGATCCATCTCAAGAGGTCCTTAATTTGAGGTGCCCTTGATGTTTTCTACCCCAATATGTATATTTTCTGTAAAACTTAAGTGGCTAGTCATTGATGACAGTCTCTGACCTTCACAGTTCCATTGCTTGTGCAGGAATATGGATTTGCAATGCAGTTGTCTATTTTTTAAAGCCTCAGCATTGATAAGGTTTTATTGTCAGAATAAGGACGGTAAAAAGTTTAGAAGCTACTTTTAAATGTCTGCTATTAGGCAGTTTGCTGAAATTTTCAAATTTTTTTTGTAGTTTGATGATGAATATATTTCATGCAGTACTTTTAGGAAGTCTAGATTAAAAAGGAGACACTATTTGGGTTGAGATGTCAGCTGTAACTTGTCAATGATGATGACAGCCTGCATATCCCCCTTAGTCTAGGAACCACAGTCTGAACTGCTTTAAGCCAGGACACAACTTCCTGTCTGCAGGGCAATTCAGTCTTGGAAAATTTCAGGTGTTTGTCAGTATTTAAAATAATTATCTTCATAATAAACTTGAGCCTGAGCTTACATCCATCAAAGTAAAAGAAGGATCAAGTTTGTTGATGGAGCAGTGCAGATTAGGCTTAAGATAATGGGCTTTCTTGATTAACTGTTGAAAAGTTCCATTTGCTTGACATAGTCCATACACTATTATGAAATTCAGAATATACTCAGCAAAGACATTTGAATTGCCATGGTTGGACTTAGAGTAAAATAAGGTGTCCCTTAAAATAATAAAAATACAGGGTTAGAGAAGACCTTTCAGATGGAACTCCCTGATAAAGAGCTATGTTTAAGCTACCTGACAAACATTTTTCCATCTTGTTCTTGATAATCCTCCAGTTGTTGATCTTCTGAATTAACCTGTTGCAGTTCTTATGTGATTCTTGTAAGTAAGCATTTTCCTGGTATCAAGCTGAGCTTTCTCAGTACAAATTAAGGTAAATATTTCCTGTTCTCTCTGACTGAACTGATCAGTATCTTGTTTGCAATAGTCTCCTTAATTTTAAAAAGTATTTTGTATTTGTTTCAGGTTAATCTCTTCTATATTAAATGCAATTTGTTAAGTCTTTCTTTACAGGTAGGGTTCTTTGTACAGTTTTTAGACACTGTTCTCCAGAACTGATATGAGAAAGTCAAGTTCAAACATGAACATCAGTTCATGTATGTAATTCCTCTAAAGTGTATTAAAGAACTGCATCCTCTACCTACTGCTGGAATATCCTCCTTTCTTTTAGAAATCTGTATTTAACAATCAGGATTAAACTTTGGGCACTATCCCACCTGTTACTACACAACCACTCCAGTATTACCTAGATCATCCAAATGCTTTGCAAACAGTGGTTTGACCTCCTGGCTCCTGTGACTCTTAATTTTTGATGGGCATGTTAGAGAAATTGTAAGTGAGCTGATCAAAGTAAGTGCAGAATGGAAACTGAAAGCTTCTTACCCACCCGAACAGTATTGATTGGGTCAGCTGTCTAGTTCACAGTGAGCTGGAATTACTTCATATTATCAAGCTTGCACAAAACCCTTTGTGGTGGATTAGGAAATTCCTTGGAGGAAAAACCCTGTATCTGTGGTATGGATCCTTATCTGTGTTGACATATTCAGTGAGTTTTGAAAGGTAACAAGACTGTTCATTTGTATATAGTCCTTACATTTGTCTGACATTAGTCCAGTTTCTTCTTGACTGTAGATGGGATTGCAGGAACTTCGCTTTCCTTTTTTTAATTACACTTAGTGCATATTTTGAGTTCAGGCACGTAATTTCATCTTTTAAGGATGTCTTCGTGATTATGCAGAAGATTTGGTTCGAGACAAAATGTAATTGTCTAACATGCTGCTGGTTGTGGTTTCTTGCCTTACTCTAAGTACCCAGCTGGTGTGTGCTGCTTACAAGTTCATTAACACATTTTCTGCCTTGGCAGGAACCTCAGGCACTGGTGACACCCTTGACCTCACTGTTCTTCCCGGAACAACTTAGAATTAGGACTTTTGCTCTTTTCTGACATGCTCACATAGATCAGCATGTCATGTTTATGGTCTGTGGAGCAGAGCGCGCACTAGCAGTGTACTCTGGACTCTTCTGAGCTAATTGCCTTTGAATGATTGTCTGTGATTACATGAGCTTGTAACATTGTTCATGCATTGCAGTCCTCTGCTCCTTTAGCCACCATGAGATTCTGTCTAACTGGCCTCCAATAATCATCCCTGCAGGTGGTTTTATCCGATTTCTGTTTTCTTTTTGAGTTATGATTTTTTTTTTCCCCCACCTAGGGGCACCTCTTTCTTTATTGACTCTGTGTCCATGTCTTGAAAATTTACTTTTTCAGAACATTTTTGATATACTAAAATTTCATTCCAGTGCAAAGAAATAAAATAAACACAAAAACAACCCACACCCTATAAGAATCTGAAACATTCAATGTTACTTATATGTTCTAACTGAAATAGTCTACCACATTTAAAAAAAACAACAAAGATTTGAAGTAATTTTCTCTAACAGAGTGACTTCCTTTATGGATGGACTTGTTTCACATAAAAACATTCAGAGCCTAGCTATAGTTGCTGCTTGAAAATTCTTAGGAACTTGGCATTGTTCCCTTCTTATTCATATTCCTTGAAAACCTTTTTGTCTCCAACTGATGATGCAGAGCGGTGAAATGCCATTCAGGGACTGAAGTCCAGAGTCTACTTTAGATACCATCTTAGACCATAAAAACATAGCATTGTCCCTCTATAGCAGGGCCAGATCTTTATATTCTGAGTATCAGAAATGGTGATGTATATGTATATTTAGACATTTTATCCAGAAGACTGTGCATACTCATTGTAGGATCTTTCATTTTCAGTCTTGTAAGAATAGACTTTATTTACACAGCACATTTTAGAAAGCATATTTTTGAAATTACTGTGGAAGGTCTGAGTTTCCAAAAAAATAAAACCAACCCAGAAGTCATTTAACCTGTAGGTCTACATATATGTGCTGCTCCAGTCTTATTCACTGTGATAAGGGAAGTAGGCATTCTTAACACTAATACATTGTCCAGAAGTATAATCTATTATTTAAATTTTGTGGGTCTTTTTTTCTTTTCCTGCAATGTCACCCACATTCAAAGTGAATACTGATTCTAAGTTTTAAAAGTAACATTAGTATTTGGATTCCTAAGTGTAGTATGAACAGTACTTCCTGGTAAAATGTTAGGTATGGATCTGTACAAAATACTGTAGCACTGCAGTTTTAGGCTGAAATCAATTTAAAAATAAACTCAAATCCAGAATAGGCTGTTCTTAGCTATACCTTTGAAATCTATTTTGGTTCAGACTGCGTTTACATTGTTAATATTTGTCTTGTAATACTTAGCAGACTTTAAAATGCTTCTGTCTTTCCTCATTCTAATTAATTCGGAAGATCACGTGGCTTTAGAAGAGATTTTTTTTGTTTGCTTTTAATTTGGGGGGAAACGCTAAACATGTTTTTGTCTATTTTTAAAATAAGCTATGATTATGGCAAAAATATCACAATGAGGAACTATTGAGTATGTATAATGGGTTTCTAATGTATTTAGCATATGGTAAAAATGGAGCCTGAAAAGATTTGTACAAGGACATATTAAATTGGTACTGAAACATGCTAAACTGCTTAAAATGGATAAAACTAAAAGTCCTTTCTATATTTTTCCAAACCATAATGAGTACTTGGTGAAAAACATATTTTGCTTGCACAAAAGCACTCTGAAGTGAAATAAGTATGCCAGAACTCTAGAGGCTGAGTTCATCAGCCAGCCTAGTAAGTACAGGCTTCTTGGTCGTCATGTAACTTACCTGTTCCTGTAACACTTTAAAATCCACAGCATTAAAACAATCAGACGTATCAGGGCATGTATGGTAAAATGTACAACTATACTGTTTGGATTGTTAGAAAATAGCCATTTCTCTGCTTTTCTGCCAATTAAAGTTACATTTCAATGGAACAGAGTCATTCTAAGAGGGAATTAAAATTGGGAATCCATTTAAAGGGTTTCACAGTTTTAATTTTGAAATAGAGAATTATCATGATACCAAATACTTAAGATCTAAGAAATTAATAATCAAAATCAGATTGATACATAAAAAGAATAATAAATAATAAACTGTTAGAATAAGGAAACTTAATTCTGCTTTCTAAGAATTTTGAACTTGTGAGGTCAAACAAGTTTTAGCTCTTTTAAAATGCATTATTAAAAGAAAAGGCAGTATCCATAACAGCATCACAATCTAGCAAACTTGAAGGAGTTCTAGTATTCAAGACAGACTTAATCTTCACAGTGTACTCATGTCAAGTTGTGCAGGAATTTTAATAATAACAAAAAAAGTAAATGTCTAGAAAAGAAAGAACTTGAATATTAAGTGCAATGAAATTTCTGCTGAAGAACACCATAGGTGACAAGAAAAAGAAATTAATAAAACACAGCATTGATACCTGTCTCCAGAAAAGCTACTATAAATGTATTAAATTAACAGAACCAGTTTTACATAATTAGTGATAAAATCATAGATTAAAGGTATTCACAGTGTCCAATTTTAGACTCCTGCTATATGATATAACTTTCTCAAGCATGAAACAACAGCTTTTATGAAGCTGCTGAAATGGATGCTTCAAAGCAGTAAATGTTTTAGCAATATAAGTATAATTTTCCTGCATTACTCTTTCCCATTCTGCAATACCTCAGGAGAAATTTCACTCATTGTCACCAAGAAAAGGAACATGGGGAGAATTGCCACATCACTGGGTGCCAGAACAGTCCTGCCAACTGGCCTGAAGTTAGGGCCCTTCCTCAGCCAATCTGTGTATATAATTTAATTTCCTGTTACTATAACCAATAGATGTGTGATCATTTTTCTTACAGTGCGTTTTCTAGCCTGTTCTAAGCAGTGTGCTGTCTGTGTTACAATACAAGCAAAATCACCCTCAATACTGTCCTGGGGGCATCAGGCACAGCATCGCCAGCTGGACAAGGGGAGGGATTGACCCCCTCTGTTCTGGGGTGGCCTCACTGCAAGTCCTGTGAGCAGTGCTGGGTGCCACAATGTAAAAAGGATGGAGAACTGTGGGTGGACATCCAGAACAGCGACACAAAGATGATGAAGGGCCTTGAGGGGAAGCCATGATCTGTTCAGCCTGGAGGAGACTGAGGGGAGACCTCATTGCAGTCTATAACTTCCCCATGAGAGGAGGAGGAGGGGCAGACACTGATCTCTGCTCTGTGCTGACCAGTTGCAGGGCTGGAGAAAATTGCATGAAACTGTGTCAGAGGGAGTTTAGGTAGGGTATTAGGAAAAGATTCTTTACCCATAGGGTGGTTGTGGATTGGAAAGGGCTTCCCACAGAAGTGGTCACAGCACCAGGCCTGACAGAGTTTGAGAAATGTTTGGACAATGCTCTCAGGCACCTGGTAGGATTCTTGGTGTGTCCTTGCAGGGCCAGGATTTGGTGTTTGATGATCCCTGTAGGTCCTTCAGGATAGCCAGATATTCAGATTTTATGACTGTTGGCTCCAAAAAGAAAGTGCTCTTTAACAAATTCTGTTCTCAGTTCTTCTCATGAATGAAACATTTTGATGTTGGGTTTTTCTTTCTCATCTTTGTTTTCCCATTGTAGATGTTTTGAACAGATGGCTTTACTTTTATGAAATATGTGGCAGTATCTTCCATTAATTTCTGTGAACTAACAATTGTGTGATTATGTTCAGTAAATTGTTCACTGTGCTACTTTTATATCTGCACAAGCCATCATGTCTCCTTTCTTGAGGAAGTTTTGCTGCATATGAAGTTTAAGATGACTTTTTGCATTACTATCATTGGCATGTAATTCCAAGGCATTTTTTTCCTAGATTTCACTTGGTGTATCTTTATGAATCTCAGTTGTTTGTGTTAGTGTCTGAAAGTTTCAAATAAGGATTGGAAATCGGTCTTAACTTGCATTATAGGAATGTGCATAACAAAATGGATGTCTGTACCTGCTTTTATATGTGGTTACTATAGCAGAATCCTTTAAATGTTCCACCTTTTTTTTTTTTTTTTTAAATGTATATTGGCAGATGTTCTTTATTCATTTTAGGCAGAGTATTGAAATCTGTATGGGCTGGCCTGTTAAGTGTAAACTTTGTCTTCTAAACTTGTTTTATTAGAAACATTTTGGTATAGTGTGGAATGGATTTGCACCTCTTACTTAGTGGTTTACTAAATATGGCTCATAATGCATTTTATGTAACTTTCCTACAAAATAAAAATCATGTTTATGGAGGAGAAATGTATCCCATCTTCAAACATGCAATAGTTTTTTTTCAAATACCTAAGAATAGATTTTGGCAGCTGCTCATTCTCTGAGGAGATCAAAATCACTTCGGGTCAGTGTGAAGCCCTGTTCGCTGTAGCAGACATTTCATCTATCCTCTGCGTGTGTTCAGGGGCTGGATGGTTGGAGAGCAATTGCTTTTTTTGACATTGCAGGCTTTGCTGTGTAATTATGTTGACATGCCTGGTATTGTTGTCTTTAACTCTTCCCAATGTAGAAATTATGCCTTTGGGCTAAAGGATGAATGTGGAATTTCCACACCAAGTTTTCTTAGCTGCTGCTGTCAGCAGCAACAACTATGCATTCATGCCTGACTTTGAGAACCTTTTCCTTAGGGACTTCCAAACTTTTGGAAGCTTGTTCAAGTAATGATACAGTACTTCTAATCAGGCTGCTTTTTCAGCTGCCATAAGCTGAAAAATTCCAGGCACTTCTGTGTATGGGTGTGAATCAGCTGTACAGTACAGCTGCAGTAAGACCAGCAGAGGAGGAAAAGCCATGTGCATTTATTTCTGTCTGGGAAATCCCAGACAAGGATGGTAGCCTAGCATACTCATGCAACATCTCCTTTCCAAAGCAGAAATCAATCGTCCTCAGGATCCCATTCATCTCCCTGATCCAGGATACCCATGTCAATATCCTAAGCCTTATGCTTTCCTAGCTCTGGCTTCTCCAAATTTGAACCCTGTTCAAATGTGCTTTGTCATGTATCACTCTAACCTTGTGTTCCCTCCCCTTCCACTGCAAAGGGAGCTCTCTCCAAAGCAGAACACAATCCTGCACTCTTCCTTCCCTTTCCCACTCCCATCTAATTCCTGCCCAGCACACACCCGCTCTGCTCTCCCGTGCTTCTCCTCTCTACTGATGTGCAAACAAGGTCCCAGCACAATTCCTGCCCTCAGCAGTGACACAGCCCCAAGCCTTGTAGCACTGCCCATATGCCATGACAGAGCCTCCTCCTGTCTGCGAGTCACAAGTCTGGATCCCAGGCAGGCTGGTTTGGCCTGGCCAGGTGGCTGCAGGCGCCTGAGACTTGGGGCAGCTTCTCAGAGCAGGAAGATTTGTTTGTCCAAATAATGACCTTTCTCTTGCTGCTCCTTTAGAAGGCTGAGCCTGGGAGGCACTGCATTGGCTCCATGCCCTTACTGCAGACATGGGACAGGTAGTGCAAGCACAGGGCATCAGGCACTGAGTTGATGAGATCCTAAAGTCACATTGTGGTATTTAGCACTAGCTGGGAAAGGACTACGCTAAGCTGTTGTTATTTTACCCATTATATTTTTTGAATTGTAGAGAAATAGGTTTCTTTCTATTTTTCTTGGTAGAAAGTGGGGCAAGAACAGTAGATTTGCTGTATACACTCCATTACCTTTTCTTATTCTGCAAGTTTTGTTTTCCTGTGTTTTACAAAGTTTTTTGGCAAATATCACAAAACATCACTGTGTCACCATGTCTTGTTCATCACCTGAAGTGATCCATGAAATTACTCCTGTTCAAGCAAAGAGACTCCTAAAAATATTAATTGAAACTGGACATTTGAAATATACCATGGCAACGGGTGCCAGGCATTTACCTGGAATGAAATTAATTTTGGCAAATGGGGAAACTCTCAGCAAGCTGATTTCTTGAGGTGTGGATTTGAAGATGTCAGGTCTGGTCTAACTGTGACAAGAAGCAAACTTTGCTACTTCATCTTTAAAGAAAAGTCAAAAAGATAAGAGCTCACAAGTTTTTTCTGCCAAAAGAATATAATGAAGTTAAGCAAATAGTAGAATGCAATTTTTACATGGCAAAACTGTTATTGGTGTTGTCTGCAGTCTGTCACATTCTCGCAGAAGTGATGAGAAAAAAAAAAAAGAATTTGCCTTATCTTCTGCCACTTGCCAATATTTTCTTTTCCCATCCCTTAAATAACATTCCTGCCTTTCATTAGCTTCAAATGAAGAGAAGACAGTAAAAAAATTTTCTGAAAATAATCTTAGGGTGGAGATACACACCTTGATTAAAATATTTCTGAAAACAAACTCTCCTCATAGTAAAAATCTGAGAAAGGGTTTTGGATTTTTTATGAGGGCTGTAATATCAGACACATATTTAATATAATTTCTTAAATAAGAAATATATTTTTTCACTTAAAAAAAAATTATTTTCAAAAATGTTTTAAAGCACCAAGGGTCTTGGATCAAGTCTAAAAACAGACCTAAAATAGAGTTTAAACTTCATATTTAAATTTAAAAATACTAAATTGAGCAACTTCTTTTTATAGAAGATATGATAGCTTAAGTTAAACTTTGCCCTTTTTATTGCAGTGAGAGTTCCCCTTACCTGACTGTGGTCTAACCATGTTAATATATTAAGCCAAATCTAAAAATACTGAAAACAGAAGGTAGTTTGGTACACCTTATGCTTTATGTGACTTGTTATATTTATTAACTATATATATAAATTTCTAAATAAGTAGAAAAATGTGGAAAGCAAAGCTTAAGCATACCTAAATTCCTTGGAGATGGGATTCCAGTGAGAAAAAAATACCCTTCAAATCTCTGTCCATAAAGGTAAATATTCATTAAATAGGCAGAAGTAGAACATAGTTCACCCATATGTCTGCTCTCTCAAGTTTCGTGAGACTCTTTGAGCCTGGATTTTCCATATTGGCACATAAGTTAGCAGAATTGATGTTCTTGTATGTTTAGGCTTGGTTCCTCCTTGCCTGGGAAGCAGAAGGAGTTATTAATAGCTATTACTACTAAAATGGTTTGTGATTTCAGGCTGTATCAAATGTGTGACTGTCTTCCTGCTGCACTGCGTGAGGGACCAAAGCATAGGCAGGACTCAGAATCTCCTGCTATGGAGGTTGCCAGATGTTTGTTGTTTGCCAAATTTTAAACAATTACAAAATTTCCACCATATCTTCAGAGCACAGCTTCCTTCCCTGCCCCCTTAGCCAACTTTCCCTCTCCCCTCCCCTTCCCTTGGCTTTGCTTGTAGCTGTGAGCACTCGCTGTTCCTGTGTATCACAGGCAGTGGTTTCTGCTGACTACGAACATTTATTTACATTCAGGCATTTTGCACTGTTAGGTCTACAAGTGCAGTCCAGGGAATGGGGGGTTTTCTAAAAAAAATTTTAACTAAAGCCTCTGAAATGGGGAGAAATAATTTAGACCTTGAATATGAATGGAATGTATGTGTAATAGCTGAATACAAAGTTCATCATTCTTGATAATGAGTTGACATGTATTTCAAATCCTGGAAATTTCAATGTTCTTATGAGATGTGTTTTATGTTGGGCTGTGCTTTTCTCAGAAATTTGTAAAATAATTTCAGATCACTGTGCTTCTGGTGGTACACAACACAAAAGAAGAGGAGATCACACTGTGTTAGGTGCATGACCTTACATGAGGTTTTAAATGCATTAACATTTTTTCATGAATGAAATTATTTAGTGTTTAATTAGAGCTAATACCCAGGGAAGAGGCTTCTAGTATGTGGTGTTACAGAGCCAGGAGGCAGTTGCATAGAACAGGAATTAATGATTGCTAATTTTGTTAGCAAATTTAAAGTATTTTAATAATAGAGCATGTGTTTAGATGCTATCTCTAAATTCAGAACCTACCCAACAGGTATTCAGACAGACTATTTTTATCCGATGTCACTGTTTCTTAAATCAAACATCCATCCAAATGCAAACTTACAAAGGGATCTAGAGATGAGGATAGACTCCAATTATCCAATTATCCAAAACAATCTTCAGATGTTTGAAATAAGAGAAGCTATTTTTGTCTGTCCACAGTCCTTCTCTTGTCCACATGTTTGCTCATATTATTTGACCAGGAACTTGCTTTGTTGCCTTTACCTTCCTGCTGTCTTTGTATTGTATGGATGCAGTTCCACACAGCTTCTGTGAAGGTGAAGCAAGACTCAGAGAAAAGTCTTTACCTTTGCCCTGAATCACCCAAATCATGCTGAAAGCAGCTGGCTTGCTCACTGAAAGGCATAGATGATCTACAGAAAAGTTGATACACGAGCCTTCAATTACAGTCTTAGATCTTCCTGTCCATGCTAAGGACCAAAATAAGATTGTTCTGGCATCCTCTTTGTTTTTATAATCTTATTTGTTGCTGCTTTGTTTAGCGGAGTTTGTAGTTATTATTTGAGTGTAGTTCTTGTAATTTAATAGTCATCTGTGATAACCAAAGGCTGTTTTGTCTGGGACAACAAATTAAACATTTCCTAGGAAAAGTGGAACAGTATGCACAAATTTCAAGTTAATGTATTGTATTAAACTTTCTGGGTGTGCAGTTATCAGTTATGTTGTTCTGGTTTTGTTAGCCATGAGTTGTAGAGATTTTCAGAAGCGTAGCTTTTGTTAAGACTTGAAAACACCTTATGGCAAAGTATTGTTATCTCATTCCACTTTGCATTGACTGGTTTAGACTTTTTTGTTCCTATTCTAGCACCCTTGACTGTCAAATAAATTGGATTATTCCACTACATTTCCCTCCCACTAAACCTTTGTATTTCTTCTAAGGTGTTGTATGCTCTCAATTTAAGAATGCGGGTTTTTTAGTTGTGAGTTCAAGATTTAGATGTTATATGTATTTTCTTTGGATGGTACTTCTCTGGCTTCTAGCATCTGTTTTGAAACAAGCTTTGAAGCACATGTGAGAAATACCTCACTGAGTGTTAGCTATATGCTTTCATAATATGTATGTCCTAAACATTAACTTTGAAAGAAAAGTAGACACTATCAATACTATCTGAAAAATAAGTACTGGACAACTGGCAGTGTGACCAAAATCCTGAGATTTCAATGTAGCAAATTTCTTTTGGCTTCTAGGAGTTGGGCTTGCTTGCAGCTGACATTCTCAGTGTCTCCTCTGAGACCAAGTACTGTACTTTGAGACGTCCAAAGAAGCTTTTTTCTAGACCTTGACTCTTCTTGGCTGTGTGCTTGGGCAGCAGGAAATCCTCTTCTCAAAGATGCCTCTGAAATACTCTGGTGAGGCGGCAGTGGAAGCTAATCCTTGGAATGGTGAATCTACTTTGATCTTCCCAACAGCTATCTTGTGGCAGCTATCAGTTGACATACAGTTGCTCTTTTACTTCAAGAACATGGGTGTATAAGAGCAGTGCTTTCTTAGGCAGAGAAACTCTAAAAGAAGCAAACAAAAAGAAGAGCTTTTTCTGTTTTGCTCTCTTTTGTTCTCTCTTTGGCAGCTACGATACAAAAACAGAAAAACAGAACAGATAAAAAGACAAGGTATCTGGGGATCTTAAATAGATGCATTTTTCTGAAGCTATATTAACTAACTACGCACATTATTTAGGGGGTTTATGAGTTTATGTTTTGCCTTTCTCTTGGAAGCTAACCAAGAGCTTGAAGTTTTTTCACACTTTCAGTTTTGTGAAATCAGTGTGTATTTCCTTAATGACTACCTAAACAATACTTTTTTGTGTGTAGATTTTAATGTCATTTTTTCATTTTTCAACGTTCATAATGCACATCTGGAGCCTTATCACTCAGATGCGGGCTTTTGTGTCAGATCCCCTCACTTTTTGAGTCTCCACTAGCTCCAGCACAAATTCCTGTGGGACTTAGTTTTAGCTCACAGACCCCTGAGCTACTCAGTGTTTGCAGCTTTAGAGGTGCAGTGTGACATGTAGATGGCTGAGTACCAATTGCTGTGCACAGATGAGAAATGCTTAATTTAACAGTTCCTCTAATTTTGGTGTATATAAAGGTTAAAATAACATGCACACTGGGATTATTATTAATCCAGAGGCTGTAAACGTGGTCTCTTAGTAACCTGATGGTAGTAGGGAAGAAGCTCGGAGTAGAGCCACTTCAAAAATACACTGGTTGCCCCAGTTGAACTCATGTTGACATTTAAATAGGGTGTCATGTTCCACAACAGATGAGAAACAATGCTTGGCAAGAAGACCATTTCAAGAAGTGTACAGGAAAATGGGTCTACTTTCTCTTTTCCCAGTGGTGGATGAGCTATTTTAGTGCTGGAAACTGTTCCTGTGTGAAGCGTATGGGAAGGAAATAACAAAAGTATGCTGAACCTGGAGAAGGAAAAAAACTATTTCACAGAGGGTAGCACAGAACAACTTTAACCCTGTACTTCTACCTGGGGAAACTAAAACCTGGCCACATGGCGAAAAGCAGCTTTGCAGAAGACAAGTAACTAAAATCTTAAAAAGACTGGACTTTGGGAAAGAACTCACTTGGAGGAAGCAGGAGCAGTAAAAGTAGTAGCTAGACTAACTTTTGTTTCTGCAGGAGTGCTGGTGGTATTCCACTGCCAACTCATTGGCAGTAGTAGAAATAGCAGGGATTAATCGTTAACCAGTTTGCTGTTTGTCTGATTTTAACACACTGCTGCCAGAGCTATTATGAATAATAAAACAAAGCAAATATTTGTAATATTTTTACTGCTAGCCCAGGTGTGTAGATATATATATAGCTATTCTATTACCTGCATGTGGGACACAATACTTTAAAACTATATAATTAGCCTATCACTTTAAGTAATAGGTTCTTCATAGCTGCTTCTTTGTTTAGATTGCCTTAGATACTCAGTCAAGAGACTGGTAATTTAAAACTTGATTTTCAAAACATACTATTTTCTCCTTGTTTTCTAAATAGATTTGTAATAAGAGAAAAATCTTGGCACATTGTGGTCAGTAGAAGCTTTTCTTTGTCTTGGTCTATGGATCCTATTTATCTAAGCATAAGATAAATCTAAGCAAGCTGTGGGAAAGGCTGAGAGTCCTTTTCTAACTTTTCTTAGACAAGTACTTAGCCTCCTTGCTCTTGCGTCATGTGATATAGGAAAGTAGCATTGTCAGGAAAATCTTCCCTGAGAGATAGAAGAGTAAGAATTTGGTCTTCAGTGATTTAGGAATTCTTTTCCTGTATCAAAAGTATGATGTAGTAGTTCATTCCTGTCTATTTTAAACTTACACAACTTCCTGTTAGGGAGAGCAGGAGGCTGATGTTCAGGTGGTGAGTCCATACAACGGTAGAGCATCTGTTGTAACTCTGAGTGGTGGGTAAGGCGTTCCTCTCTTTCAGCAGGAATTAGCTTGAGCTTGTCACACAAGTAGGAGTATCCCAGCTGCCTGAGTTCTGCTCAGTAATCATACTGGGATGTTTTTAACAAGATTTAATAAACTTTGACAGGAGCAGTAAAGGATAAATCAGTGAGACATCCAAGAACAGGGTTGTAAGATTGTGAGAACATGCTATTTAGTTGGCCTGTGGTAAGAGGCATCTTTTTCATACTGATGCCTTTAAAATCTGCCTGATTTAAGGTTATTTCCACTATCAATGAGTTTGAGGGTTTTTTGTAATGCTAGCTTTGGACCATGTTTTCAGCACACCCCCTGTTACATACTGAGCGTTGCTTCAAGTGTGGATGAGCACATTGATTTAATTTTCAATTCTTTTTTAAATGGTTTGTATAGTCTTAAAAAAGAACCCCACAAAATCTCAGTTTGAAAGTATATTTTTAACATTTTATCAGCCCTGCATAATATTAGGTAATATTAGGATTAAAACGTGGAGATTATGCAAAAGAAGTTCAGTAACTTGAAATCCCAGTGTTGTGAGAGTTTGCTTGGTTTGTTTTGAAAGACAGTCCAATCAAATTAAAAGCAGACAAAACTAAATTTGGTTCAAAGTTGGCTCACCTCAGGTTTCAGCAGGAGCTGTGAAAGCCAAGTTTAAATTGGGACAGGAAGGGAGGGAATGTGGTCAATAGCCTTAAAGTTGAGCATTTTAAATAGGAAATCTGTTTATGACTCCAATAGCACTTGCTGTTCTGATTTGTTTAGAAAAGCTAAAACAATTCAGAACAGTAGAGTTGCTTGAGGCTTTTCTGGCTGGGATTGAACTAAACTTTGTCAGAAATTTAAGCTCATCTCCAGGCTTTGATTCATCCTGTTAAGTGGTGTGATTCCAATTTTTACTCAAGGCACCATCTTGGCATTACTTTCTTCATTTTGCAATACTGAGCGGAGCATCAATATTTCCTAGTCTTAAGAATACATCCTATAATTTATTCCATGTGCTTTTCTAAGAGTAGGTCTGATTTTATCACAAGTATTAAAATACTGTTTTAAGGCAGTATTTATGAGTGTAAAATGGGATCACAAAAAATTTTGGAGGGAAATATATTGATATAGCTTACTGCTGAAATGTGGCAGGTTAGTGTGGCTTATATTCGATAGGAGAAACAGAAGAAAAAGTGCTCACTCAGAGAGGTGAAAACTAAGGAGGATATAATTGCTAGATTTTTTTCTGGGATAGACATCCTCTTTTTTCCAAAACCTGCACAGAATTTTCTATAGGCAAAGCATTTCCCATATTTATTTTATTTTTATTTTTGAGCTTAACCTCCTTCTGCTCCCCTCATTCTTACACATCTTCTCCTCCTGCCCGCACACCAAAATGCCAAGGTTTTCAACAAAGCAGTTCTCACAACAATCTGCTGAACCATTTAAACACTAGTGACTTAAAGCATCATCTTTCACTAGTTCACTAGTGCTCCTAGCTGCATAGTTCGGTGATTTATATAATACATCATATTTCTGTACATACAGTTTATATAATTTGTGAAATACATTGTATTTATGTAATTCAGGCAAATAGCAGGGACAGGAATTCTGTTCAAATTACTGTATTAGAAATTCACAGGCCGCTGATGTGAAATAAAATAACTACATCCTTTGCTCAAATAACAAAACTCTAAAACTGTGACAAATTTGACAGAAAAAATATATGCATATGCAGTTGGAATCAATACATTCTTAATTTAGTTTATACCAAGTTGTTATTCATACATTTACTATATATGATGTTCTCAATCCAAATAAGATCTTGCATCTTTGGGGTCACTTTGCAAATTACTGGTTAGAATATTTCAGATATCTGTAACACAGACACATCTCAAGACTCGGCACTTCTTTCTGGACAGCTGTAATGGGAAGATGTGCTACACATTAGGAGTCATAGCCCAGAATTTTCAGTCCAGATGTGGAGCATTCAGAGGACTTGTGATGATAGTTCATGATTTTCCAGAGTGGTGAGTTTTATAAAATTCACTGAGAAACATGTGGGACACATACACGTGCCACTTTTTCTCTTTCCCTAGTAAGTGCCAGCAGCAGTTTGGACAGTTTTGTGGGAACACTGCAGCCGCCCTCCAGCCCTACTGAATGGTGTAGGGAACAAATTGAATATGTTGGCAGAGCTGGAATTGTAATGTGATGCAGAAGATCATGCATATGTTATGAGAAAGATGTGATTTCATAAATCTGTCAGCTGTGAAGGGAGGTGATGGTGGTTTGTAGGCTTAATGAGACGTTAGTGAACAGTTATTGTTAGTGGCATAGGAGTGAAGAAACTGTGGAATTTGTCAGGTGTTTCATTCTACAGGGGGGAACTCAGTACATATTGACAGCATTTAGATGTGTACTCCCAGACTACCAGGACTCTAGCATCAGGATTTTCTCTGGAATTGCCTTAGATCATGAAATACATTGGTTAGGGAACAATAAAATAAAACTACATAATGGTCAAGGCTTTTCTAAAGAATAGCCAAATTGCTTATATATGCTCTCCCCACCACACTGCAATCTCTGCTCTCTCTCGTGTTTTACATAAAGAGTATGACACTCATATCTGAAGAGCAGGGGAGGTGATCTTAAAGAAACTTAAGAGGAAACTTAAAGGAAAGGGTTACTCTAATCTTGAATTCAAGGGAAGGGAATATGGAGCTGACAAGCATTCCTCCCACTAATATTCCTTTTCTGTCAAATACCTATATTATTTTCTTTGTCATCTAGATTCTCTGCATCTGGATAAGGATCTTCTCTTCTTTCTTCTCTCCACCTGCACTAAATTTTGCTGCTACTGAGCAGCACCTTTTTATTCCCATCATTTTTCACTGTAGCTTCAATCCCCTTTTCTTATTAGCTTTTTATTTCACTCTTTAATTTTCCTGGCCCTGCAATCATGCATTCACGTGTGCAGTTTCTCTTTTTAAAAGAAGTTTGATTCTTAAGAATTCTGCTAACATTTCTTCAAAACAAAAGCATACAAATGCCAATTGTAGCATTTTTCTTACAATTTTTCAGTTTTCTGCCAGTCATGTTATGTAAACTGATACCGTTGGAGTACAGTTTAAAGTCAGTGCCTAGCCTGTCTCTCATCCTCTCTCCTCAAGTGAAACCTAATCAGCTAGAAATTAATTTGGATATATAAGTTCTTCAGATACACTGTCTTTTAAGCATAAAACGTTTCCCTGGGCTAACATTCAGACTTGAAATCTTGTTTTCCCTTTGCTTTTTTTGACTCTACAGTGAATGCTATACTCTAGATCCAGGGAAAATGGTTGAGACAGAGTCTAAGCCATGGTTTGAACAGTCACTTTTATATTGCAGGAAAATAATAGCAACATTTATAAAAGCTAATATGGTGAGGGTAAAGAAAAATTGAGTTATATCTCAGATTTACATATGCATTTATTTACAGATACTCAAGAACATTAATGTTACCTGTATCCTCTCCTGCCCCTTGCCCCAGTCCTCATAAATGTGCCAAACTTCAGAGCAATCCAAAACAGTCCATATATTTTGCTTTGTTTTCTGATCTGTTGAAGTACCCTTTTACAGAGAAGAACATTATCTGTTTACATATTACTGTGGAAATTTGAATTTGTGGAGACAATGAGGAGGCATTTTCATCCTGGGGGGCTTGGCAGCTGCTAAGTGTGCGGAAACTTTCTTAGTTCTAACCAAGAACAATCTCCAGAGTTTCGCTTTGTGTAATAGACTTAATGATGCTTTGTTCTTTCTGGTTAAGCAGTAAACTCAAACAGATTCCAGCTTGGATGTGTTGGTCTGTTCCTCTGGAAGAGGTAAGGGCTCGCCTTGGCAGCACAGTTTCTGCAAAGGGAAATAGTGTCTCACTCATTTTCTAGAATTCTTTGAATGTGTTTGGGGATTAGTGAAACAAAGACAATCAGAAGACAGTTTTCTTCCTGTTCCAAAGGTCTTTTACAAGTTTTATCTGGGGAGCTGGGGTGTCAACTAAGCACTGAAGTGGTCACAGGGAGACTGACAGAATATATTCATATTATTGATGTGTTGTCTGTTTACCTTGTGAAGTGGATTTATGAGAAAGCTTTATGTCTTTATATATCTGTCAGTAGGCAAAGGAGATATTTTGGCTACACAAATCTAGAAAAGGCTGAGGAATTTGGAAAGGGACCAAGCTAGGGGAATCAGCTGGAAGATTTCTGCATTTTTGTCATTGGAAAGCCTGTATTTTGGCACAGTTACAGAAAAAAAGGACTTCGCTTTTTTGCTTTTGAGATGTGTAGTGGTATACTTGCACTTGTTGGGGGTTTTTTCTTTGTTTTTTTGATGGTAACATATTTTCTCTTTCTAGTGTCCAAAAGCAGTTCAAATACCTCTAATCCCATATTAAATTCTTCTTTCAAGAACTCCATTTTCTTTTTACAGCTCTTCACAGGTTTCCTTTGGGTGGATCTCAGGCTTGTTTATCTATGCTGATCATCACTTCAATGTAAAAATTGCATCATTTTAACTTTAATGTGTGTTTCAAATGGCATTTCAGCTACTCTCTCACAACAGTATTCCCACTTCTGCTTGCTCAGCATCTCACTTGTTGCACATCTTCGCTGATTAATACAGATTAATACAGTTCTGCCCAGGTGCGTATTTCTTCAGTCTCTCTTCCTGATGTGTTGCATTAAACCTCCCTCCATCCCACCGTTACCTACTTCTGTACCAGAGCTTTTTTGGTAAAATTTTGCCTTTAATGCATATTAACAGTTGCCTTCATACCTGTGCTCTTGAGTAGCACGCAAGCTAGAGCTGAAACAAAGAATCAGTAAATACATTAGAGATGCCTCTTAAAATGTCAGTAGTTTAAAATTCCATACATATGCATCCATAGGTTGAGTAGCTTTGGAGACTTTCTTTCATGTCAATACTAGAGATCATAGAGATGGTATCTGTAGAGACTATTCTGGGAGAGGGGATCAAAAGAATGTTGAAATAAAATATTAAATGGAATCAGGAGGCATCTAGGAAAAATTCTGCCACCTCCAACCTCAATGGTTGTCACATACTCCTCAGAGATTGAGAAAAAATCTGGTGGCTGATGAATGGTTTCATTTTTTAAATTATGAAACCTTGATTGATTGCAATGTTGGTTGTCTTCTTATGACCTAATTTACCTCTCATCTTTTCTAATTCAGATCTTAGTCAGAATTGCATAATTTACTAAGTACTGCAAATAGAGATTCAAAATAATTTTTTAGGTGGGCTATGTCTTAAAAAGAGAAGGGAAAAAGAAATGCACTTCATCAAGAACAGGGCAAGAGGACACAACTTCAAGCTGTGCCAGGGGAGATCCAGGCTGGAAATCAGGAAGAATTTTTTTTCACAGAAAGGATGATTAGGTTGGTGTGGAGTCACCAACTCCGGAAGTGCCTGGACTTAGTGCTGGGGTCTAGTTGACAGGGTGGTGATTGGTCAAAGATTGGGCTTGATGATCTTAGGGGAGTCTTTTCCAACCTTAATGATTCCATGATTCTGTGACCTGTGGATTAATGAGTCCAGGTTTATATTAATTTGTCTTCCTCGGGTCTGTATGAGATTCTTCACCCCTGAAAAACTCCTGCATCACCATCAGTTCTTTCCCCTTCTGCATTCTCATGCTTTTTAATGCACTTTTGTTTGAAAGGAAGTCACCAGGAGCAGTGGATCATAACCTGTTTTAGCTGAACATTGAGAAAATTGCCATCTTTGTTCCTTTGGGTCATTTGGGCTTTTTTAGTCACAGAAGAACACTTTGCAGAGGACATGACTAAATCCAAAACAATTAAATAAACCATATTTATATTCTTAAAGGGAAGTCTGTACCTACATGGCAGCTCTGAGTTTGCCAAATCATTGTCATCACTGGACACTCAGGTGACACGGGAGATAACGGATAAACCCTAAGAGGTGCAGCATATTGTTAGGAACATTTTTGACAGATATACTGTGCAGAATTGTGAGAGCTGGATGCATTGATGGCAGTACAATGGACAGCATTAATGGCACTTTAGAGCATGATTTGCTGCTTGCTTTTCTGTTCTTTCCATGGTATTCAGCTTTACTGTTATAACTGAAGAAATTACTTTCAAGCAGGGGAAAATTGAACAAGAAAACAAAAATAGTGCGTGCAGCTTGAGATCCCAATTTTTTTTTAATGTGATCTACAACTTCAATCCCCTTTCATATGTTCCTCAGAAACCACACTGCTGTGAATGGTGATGCTCATCTTCCAGCCTGGAGCAGGCCACATGTCCTGAAGTGTCTGTGGAAGAGTCTTGGACAGTATAATCCTTCCCTAGGAAATGACCAAGCACATGTCCTTTGTGGCCAAAATGCACTCATGCATCTCATACTAGATAGGCTTTTGGTCCTATGAAGGAAATGTGTAACAGCTTGCTTTCCTCTAACCAAAGCATGCCAAGCATGTGGGGGAGGAATACTTTTGGACCTGTAAAACATGTGGTAGTGGAGTCACTGTGAAGGAAGAAGGGAGAGAACTGCACAGAAGGGGTGATTGGAACAGGTCCTTCCTGGTTCATTCCTTGCTCCCATGTAGGGGAAGAGAGGGGAGGGCTTCAAGGCTGGTGCCATCTGATGTCTTGGACTAGGTTTTTAGAAGACACCCCTTTGATGTGCTTTGCCTGCAGTTCAGCAACCATACTCACATTAGTATGGCTTCACTGAAACCTTTGCTTTTAAGACAGGTTCAGAGCCTGATGTTGCTCTGGTCTGAAGGCCCTTGTTAATTTTTATCATAAGTAATGCTTTAAAAGAATAATTGAGACATTTTGCATTATGGACCTATAGCAGTTGATCCCATTTTGGTAGCAGCCTTTTGTGCATGAATTTGGGGGAATCTGTCATCTTCTTGCTACTGCTCTGGGGCTTGAAACTGTAAAGAATGACACAGCTAGTGATCTGCAATAAAATTCAGGTCGGTCTTTCCTTCTTTAGAGAAATTATTTATAAATGTCCTTGTTGCCAGGCACTTCATAACTATATAAGTGGGAGAACCTCTTAGTGATATACCTTAATAGCAGAATTAATGATGTTTGAACTTAAGTCTGTTTGTTGAGACTTTAATAGCTTTTCAGCTGAGAAAGTGCGTGGGGGAAAATGGTACTCCAAACACATGAGTTGTGCACTGGGGCACACCTGGAGACAAGCAGCCAGCTTAAGGCCCCTATAGCACTGCTTTCTTACTATTAAACTCTTGCTGTTTCTTTCATGAGTTACATCTCTTGTGGGTTCCTTTCACCTTTTAGTTTGTCTGTGCTGAATATCTTTAGTTGTTTTAAATTCTACATGTGTGATTACCATCAGAAAAATGTCTGTGTATATGTGTATATGTACACCTTTTTTTTTCCAGGTTTCTGTGATGTGTTTCATGACTGAGCATCAAACACATGAGCTATTTTTACAAAGTGATGAGTCCCTTGATAATCCTGTTTAGGATTTGGTTTTGCTTCGATTTTGGTTTCAAATTGTCTGAAATGGGACTGCTTGGAAGCCTTCTAACCATCCTGCGTTGATGAAGGGTAGTCCCTATATTAAACTTCTTAATGTCCTGCAGCAAACTTTTTCAGTTTCTTAGAACAAGAGGATCTTCTTATAATCTTTTTTTTTTTTTTTTTGCAGAAGAGTCCCCTTTTAATGAAAGTGAATTCCTAGTGCTAAGAGTCAAAAATCATGTTTTACTGTTTTTACTACTTGGCATGTCCTCAGACAATTTGTTTGTTGTGCTGGATCATCACGGGGTCTGTTAGATCATCTAATTGAAAAAAAAGAGAGTTTGTAGTCCTGGAACATCTCCAGAAGTTGTTTGTTCCACAGCCAAGTCCCTCCTATGCTCTTAACTCTGAGGTCCTCTCCATAAGTCATGTTTATTATGTTTAATTTATTTCTCTATTACACACTTGGAATATAAAAAATTGTAATGAAATATGCAACATAACGTGAATTTTAAAAATAACAATGTAAATCTGACTCTAGGGTTGGTCACCTGGCCTTCAGCCTTATATTGAAGGTTACTCATTCAGTACCTCAACAGAAACACGCTGATTATCATTGCTTCTCAGATAGAGATAAGGTACTGAACAATGGACAGAGGTTCTTTTTAAATTAATATATATTTGTTTGGGGGTGGTGGGGAGGGAAATCAACATGCTTTGCTTTTCATGTTTTCACATCTGATTTTTCAGGAATAGTAGATACCTTACAACATTCTCTATTGTTTCTGTTCACAATGTCCCAAGTTCTTCCCTCACCAGCTTTAATCAAGTTCTTCTTGAAAAGTATATTTGAGGGTAGGGTGTGTCTGTTTTTTTGTTGTTCAAAATCATTCAAAACCTATTCTGCTGCCTAAAAGAGGCACTGAGAAATGGGGTGAGACATTAGAATTTTATATACTGATCTGTGAGTGGGAGTTTTTCAGGAAACAGGAGTCTTACTGCTTCTTTTGAGGGAGATTTTTATGCCCCATAAATCAGGAAGGAGAATTTAAAAGGGCTAGTTCCTATCTTTATGTAGTTACATATTCAGTGCAGTCTTCTGAAATGTGTATCATCTGTGTCAAAAAGGAAAAGAGACTGCTGCTGACAGCTTTTACAGGCATGAAAAGTTGGAGGGAGGGGGTTTTAAAGTTTATATCGTTCTTTTTATGATGGTTATGGGTTCTCACACAACGTTTTGAAATCAACTGTATGATTTCCTGCAAAACTGATGCTGCTGGCATTGATTGTTGCAGTGGATGGCAGGTATTGAAAAGGCCCCAAACATGAGAGTACAGAGCAGAGGGGTGGTTTGAGGGGGGGAAGCAGGGGGGCAGGCAAGTGGGAAGAAAGAAATTTATCAGAGGAGGCATCTATAAGAATTAAAGAATGTAATCATTCATAAAATGATAGGTTAGTCCTGACAATTAGACTTGGAAAGCAAGGAAAGGAGATCAGGGCACAGAAAGAAAAGGAAGGTGGTATTCCTATTCTAAAGATAGCTATCTCGATAAAAATGTCAGTGGTATGACAGTAATTGTAGACCAGGATGTATTCAGTTTGCTCCAGCTGCCTGACCTTGCCTAGCTGTTGTCTGAAATTAAACAAGCTGTGTTCCGATCAGCACTTTCTCTGGGCTGCTATGGAAAGTTATATGAACCCCCACTGGTGTCTGTGTAGGTTTTGTGAGCTAAGGCATTGAATCCTGTTTTGCTGCAAAATTTTCAAGCTCAAAGGAAAATGGTTCTGTGTGCCCAGCTCTGCCATGCCTTTCAAAACACCTGGAATAATTCTTACTTGGGCTGTCTGACCTGTCAGGAGCTAAAGATTAAAACTGGCAAGCAGCCCAGTGAGGGAACAGCTTCTTCGTGTAACTCATCTAACCACTGGGCTGTCATTTTGCAGTGTAACTAGTCTTGCTCAATGTATGTTGACTTTGAGTAGCTTGAACCTAAGTCTTCTGGCATTTTTATGTGGAAAATACAGATCTTTCTTCTCCTGCCACCCTCTTTCCCTCAGAAAGGGAGTATCAAAGAGCAAGGTACACCTCGCACACTGAAACTGTATGACAAAACCTATGGCATTTGCAGGTGGATTCCAACAACTGGAACACTGTTAACAGATTCCACTAACTTCCATGTTTGAAAGTGGTGTGTTAGTATAAGTTTGCCTGCTCTTAATTCAAAGGTCTGTCTGTATTCTGCCTCTCAGGATTTTTGAGGACATGTATGCCTGCTTCATAAGTGGGTTGATAAGGACAGCTCTTTAATACAAGTTGTGGAAGTTGGCATCAATAGTGAATAAGAGCTCAAAAATAAAAGGAACAAAAATACAACACAAATAGAGGTATACCTGCAGAATTATGATTTTATAATGTCTATTATAACTTCATTGCAGCACTCTACAGTGAACCTTTTAAAGTTTCAAGCAGGTGTTTATCTAAACCAGTTTAATTTAGGCGTATGCATGATCTTGTTCACTTTACAGATATATATACAGATTTTGAATATTCCGTATCTTGCATTTTGATGAAGGAGAATTTTCATTAGGAGAAAAAAAATTCTGAAGTAATCTAGTCTTTATAGGCCTTGGATCCTAAGGCAGTTTCATCAGACTTCACAGAAACTCAGCCAGTAAGTGTGAATACTCTGTTACTCTGTCCACATTTGTATGATAGGGAGCCCATGTAAAAGTTATGTATTGATTATAAAACTAACTTTACGTGGACAGGTAGCTTCATACCAAGAGACAGAAAATTTTTGTGTGTGTACATACAAATCAATAACATCCTATTACCTTAGGCTTTTAATTACATAATTCTACATGGAAAAGAGAGAAGCTCTGATAGGCTGCTTGCTTTTCATTTTTATTTTAAGGGAAATTCAGGCTTCTCTCAGTGTGTTGGATAGGTAAATGCTAATTTTCATGTGTATTAGCATCAGTACACATAAGGCATTTTATTCGAATTGTTATAGCTTGCAGTTCTGGTAGAATTTAGAGAGGGAGGAATTTAAAGTACAAAAATAATAATGCAAATAATAATGTATTGTCAGAATCCCTGTAGTAAATAGATACAGAGTAGTTTACAGTTGAGGCATTTTTCATATTCCATCTTCATGAAGCATCACTGAAGTTGGGAGTTGTTTTCATGAGATGTTTGAAGATATCAGTTGCTTGCCCATAAGGATTTTCTCATTGCTTGAGGTCGTTGGATGCCTTATGGACTAAAATGAACAACACTGTGTTGAAAGAACTATCCCTTTTAGGTGAAGAAAAGCATTAAAATGTATTAGCATTAACTTCTTGAGAAAAAAGTGCATTCATTAATACCACTAAAAATGATGAATCAGCAGCAGAGTTGTTGCATGCAAAAGCTCTGTCACTTGCTGGTGACCAGCAAATTTGACTGGCTACCATCTCTGCACCTTTACTTTCCAAGTTATTTGCACATCAGTGAGAATACACTAATTTTGGCTTGCTGCCATGCAATGCAGTTGCTCAGCTGTATTGCCTGCTAGTAACCTTTACTTCCATTTCACAGTGTTTTGTGGGCACTGATTGTTAGATCTCTAGATGAACTCACCTTGAATCCATTTATAGTTTGGGAAAAGAAAAAGGCATTTCAAGGGAGGGATTGATCAGATAATAATCTTAATATTTTTTTGTAATTAGATCTTAAACATCCGTGTTAGAATTATTTTAGTTGTGGCATTGCACCCCACATTTGATTTACTATAAGACTCAGTCCTTTGTGCTGCAGTTGCTTAAAATTGTACTGATGGAGTTCTGCATAATGTGCAGAATTTTAACTCTTAGTGGATGTAACATTATGTCTTCACTGTGCATGGTTATAGCAGATTTCCAATGTGGCACATAGCAGAGGTTTCTCTGCTTATCATTGATCTATTAACCCTAAAATGTTCAAATGGAAAGATTCCAAGCATAAACTTCAAATATGTAACAAAAGTATTTAAATCTGGGGTCATGGTAAAAACATGGTATTTAAATCATGTGCCAGGTAAATACAAAACTTTAAATTAAAATAAAAAACATAGCATACACTTGGATTAGAGGAAGCTATAAAAACAAAACAAAAAAACCCCAACAAAAATCAAAACTAAAAACCCCACATTATTTTTGTATTATATATGGATAATATGACATTGGTTTGTTTAGTTTATATGTAATCCAAATACTTTGAGAATATTTTTCAGTATAAAGCATGACTTTGTAAGTTACCATCATGTTTGCAATAACAGCTGGAGCAATCATCTGCTAAGATTTGGTTCTTAAAATCTGATAGTAAAACTAAAAATAATTTTTAAAAACCTTAGTAGTTATTTAGTGTTCGTGTTTTTATGTCTGTTGATATTTTGAATTTTTGAAGTGAAGATTATCCATTCAGTATTTTCCAGAAAGACAAAGAAAAGAATCATAAGATGGTTTAGGCTGGAAGGGATCTTAAAGACCCTTAAAGTTTCAACCCCCATGCCAGGGGGAGGGTCGCCTTCCTCTGGAATCATGTTGCTCATGGCTCCATACCCATTCAAAAAGTTCATGGCAACAGCATGCCATAAATTGTCCATTGTATACTAACACTAATTCAGGATTCCATAGGCAATTTAAATTACTAAGAAACACAGATTTTGGCAGTACTGGAAGTATTTTGCCACAGCACCAGTTTTGTGTTAATTTTTGGCTGCGTGCTCTGTGCAGTTAACAGAAGACAGCCATTGGCTCATGCTATAGATCACATAAAATTTCAGATAGCATATGGAAAGTATCCACATTAAACAGGAAAATATAGGTACTTGTCTCAGTGACATCTTTTTCTCTTTTCAACTTACCTTCTTGCAGAGAAATAATCTGATGGTTCAGAGAGCTGTAAATAGCAGAGAAGGTAACTGGGGTTGGGGAAGCAGTATGGTAAAGGCATGAAGGGAGCCTGAGGAGATTCACAGATTAGCGGGAGGCTATTGTTTGCTGACACAATAGAAGGAACAGGCTCCAAAAGGTGTGTGGACGCCTGCCATCTTCTGCCTCCTTTCCCTCTGCTGGATGGGACACAGCAGAAATAGCAGCTCACCATGATAAAGTGGAAGCGTGATGAAAGGGATGCCCAGGTGCCCTCTCTCCCCTTTGACAGTTGCACTATTCTCTGAGCTGGACCAGTCTGGATATTGCTGATGTTTTCTCCAGTCATACTTTTAGCAGATCCAGGCTCTTCTGGCAGCTTGAAACTAATTTTTTTCTTCTGTCTCATTTACACATGGCTTGTAGCATCTCAAGCCAGAGTTACTAAATTAGGTGAAACAGTTCAGTTTGGAATATATTAAATAGTTTTCTTTAGTCATGGGAAAGCTCTCTCTTACTTCTCTGGAAAGCAGCAACATGCCTTTTGATTTCTGTAAGGCAAAACCAGTGGTCCTGACCCACTACAGCATTGCCTGCAACAGCCCTTTGCAGTGTTCGTGCTGTAGTAGGAAGCTGCAGCCCTTGTGCCCAGGATGTGCCGTGGTGTGCTATGTGCTTCACCTGGTCATCACAGGCAACCACAGCAATCCCTGGTCTGATAAATCCTATGCTTCCCCTAGTCTCTGATACCAGCCATCCAGTCTAACCTTCATCCCTCTTCTCCATACCTCTGCCAATTTGTCTTCCTTTATCTTCAAGAGAGGTGACCAGTGTTGATCGTGTTTTCCACAAATTCCTATAATGTTAATATTTTTCTCTTTGTGAGGACTACCTTGTGTGATATGTTCTGGGCCTCGAATTTGGCAGGGTGGGAAGGGCATATCCCTGTGCAGTTTTGATTTGTTTTCATGGTCACTCTGACATGCTCATAGTCATTCTGAGATGAAATATTTCCAGAAATTAAGCTTTCAGAGGGGAGGTCTCTATGAAACATGCAAAAGAGCTGCATCTGAGATCCATATACAACTCATGTTTAAGCATTTGCTATATTTTTCATAGTTTCTGCAGCCTCAATAAAATGATATAAAAATAATTACATAGAATAAACTTCTGTTCTGCACTCTGTGCCTTTTGCAGATATAAACCTTGAATCTTTCTGAATGTACAGCTGTCCATTCCCAAACACGCTATAAATTGTTGCGTGGACCACAAGCATTTGAATGGTACTGAGGAGTTTTAGCCTAGCTTAATGTAAGTCATTTACATGTTCAGACAGAGCATCTTTGTGTGCTTCTTCCAAGCTCTCCTTTTTGTATGCAGTGTTACAGTGGTTTGTATTTCTGATAAATATTTTGCAGGGTTAGCCTTTTAATAGCTGGTTTTCCCTACATCAGCAAGCAGCACCCTACACTGTCTAAAGGTTAAGAACAGATTTGTCAATGAAAATGTATAGTGCTTGGTTTTATTTAAATCATGTGTTCTCAATCAGTGTCCATGTAAAAGAACTATGTAAAAGAATACAATAGACATAATGTATCTAATGATCCTTAAGTGGCAGATTATGATCATATCTTTATTAGTGGTAGTAATTGTGGTGACAGTGTTGCTGACAGGTTAAACCATTTCTTACGACAATAGCTTTTGTGCTGTTGCATTGGGATCAGAAATGCAGTTCCTGAGGATTTGCATATTGTGAAGAATAGGCTGCAAAGACATGGAAGCATAATCTTGTCATTGTGTTTAGTGATGTGGGTGGCAGATTGTGTGTAGCTGATTCTGAACAGGAAGAGTCTGCATATGGGTAGGTTTCAAGCCCTTAAATGTTTTAGGATTGGTAGGCAAATTGGTTGACGATGTAAGTGTTGTTGTAAGTTGTTAAATATTCCAAGCAGCAATAAGCTTTCTAAAACCTTCTCAATGTTTTAAAACATATAGTGCAGTATCTGAGCAGCTGCATTAGCTGAAATTGCTGAATTAAACCCCTTTTGCACTTGTGCTGTTCCTAACCTCAGACACTGCTGTGATAGTTCTGCATAGCATTGTGCTGCATCATTGGGACATTAGGACTTAAAATTTTAAGGAGGTTGCAGGGCATCAAACTGGAATAGGTCTCCTTAAAAAACAAACAAACTAAACAAACAAACAAGAAAACCCCAAACTAGAAAACAACCAAAACCAAGCCTACAATTATGCAGATTGTACAGAAATGTGACACCATTGTTGATAAGTCTGAAACTTTAAACACAGAGAAAATGTTACCATAGTCTAGGAAATTTTCTCACATTGTGTGTTTTTACTGTAAAAACAAACTTTTTCTTTCCCAAAGTATGTGAGAAAATACTGATTCCTCAGTAACTTATTAAATGGATTGTTCCAAAATGTCTGCAGGTTCTGTGGACTTTTCAACATTCTCCTTCGTGCACCAATGCTTTTATCACCTTTTACCCCAAGTGAAATGATCCTGTGAGAATTATTTGCCCCAAAGAATCTAATCCATGCAAGCCCAGTAGATACTGGAAAAAAAATTTGGGTTTTAGTAAAAGTAAGATCAGTAAAACATACGGGTTGAATTTCATGAACTCATTCTACCAAAGAACATTTGAGACTAGCAGTGAATAAAGGGAATAAGTAAACAGTAGAAAAAGAGAAAAAAGTTGACTTACTTTCCAGGAGATGATCACACTTTGTTTAAAATTGTTTTCCCCCCCTCTCCAACATAGGTCTGCAGATGAAATAGTTATTTATGTAAGTAATGTACCTGCTTAGTCTTCATACTGACCATTTTCTCTATCCAGAGAAATAAATAAATTCATGTCATGAAAGCCTGAAGTTTAATTGTAACATAAACCTCATTGTGGAAAGGACCACATGGGTCAACAAGCCATGTCTCTTCAATTATGAGAAAATATGTGAGAGCAATTTAATCCAGAGATCATCTGCTATGTACAAATATACCATAGAAATACTTATAGGAAACTTAAGTTCTAATATCACAAAAGGCCAAGCAGAACATGACTCAACAGGTATTTGTTACAAACATATGTATAGTTAAAAAATTAGATGCATAAGGAGAAAAATACATGGTTGTTGTTTATTCAGTAAGTTTTGATATTTTATCTGGATTTGCTAGTCATGCAGTCAAGCAAAAGCTGTATTTCTGTGGTAAATATTATTGATGTAAATCAGGTTGTGAGTGCATGAGTCTACCAACTTACTGGCAACATTATTTCCTGAAGCGAATTTTTAATGATTGCTCTTGTGTGTAATTGCATGTTGGGATCCTTAAACAGGGTTAAGAAACAGTTACAGAATTCCTCACTTCATGCTGAGGTTGTTGTATGCAATGACTTTCTATATTTGTAAGAATATTCTGTTGAGAGATACTACTAACCATGCAGGCACTCACAGTAATTAGAGCATAACTTTTTAAACATGTAGAGACTTTCTATTTTTATTTTTTTGAAAATCAACAATTTCCTGAGGTAGCTAAAACTTAATTTCCCAAGCAAAGAAGTTAAAACAACTGGGAAGAAACTAAAAAGTATCTAAGTGTATATCAAGATAGAGGGGTAATACAAGGAAATCACAGGTCAGATATGTTTGAGGTGAACATAGAGAAAATCTAGCTCAGCAGAATCTTGTCTAAAGACATGGGGTAGAGGCAGTGAGTGTCCTGCTCAGAGGTGTGCCTTGGAGTTAAAGGTGAGGTTAAGGCACATCACACGTATGTATGTTGTGTCTCACAAGTTAGTTTTCCTTACAGCTTTTTGTTCCTGTCCAAATAGTGAGATCATGATAGTTGACCAGAGAATTTACTATTAAATGCAAAATTTTACGTGATATCCAAAACCTTTTACAAACTGGCTTTGCTGTTACAGCTGTGCAAGATGTTAGTCAGCATGTTGCAGAGGATCCAGGACATGCCTCCTGTATAGATTTTACTCCTTTTCTGAAAGTGGTAACTTCAGCTATAATTCTAGCTGACTTCTTTATTTATTGATTAATTCACTTCTAAATTAGGGCAATATTAGCATGTTTTGCCTGGCTTTATTTAAATCTGTTTAATCCTGACAACTCTCCTGAACAACTGATTAGACCTAATTTTCCACTGCCTTAAAATGGGAATGGATTACTTTGTTCAAAGGGGGGAGGGGGGTGTGGGGGAAGTTGAGGAAGTGCCCTTGGAGTGTCCAGCCAAGTGAAATTCTTCATAAACTGGGATACTGACAGAAAAGTGCCTCCTGTTTTGCCTAACACGTAACATATCCTATAATACTGTTGTCTTGTAAATTCATCAAAAGACGTGTCCCTTTTGCTTATTGCAAATGCATCTGTGTCATTTTGTTCAACAATGTTATTTCATTGCAATATCTAAGAATATTTAAACCACAGCAGGTTGCTTAGTCTTTTAAATGCTATTAGGATGTTGTTGGATTTATGTTAGTTTCAATCAGCTGCTTCCGCCTCTGGTACCAACAGATGGATGTGTGTGGAATGATGCCATGCGAGTCTCTCTTCACAGATAAGGAATTTCTAGTCAGAAAAGACAAGAATAAACACTGGAATTATTTTACCAATAAGGGTCTAAAGGGAAACCCTGAGCTGATGGGATGGTCATAGCAGAAGTTCCCTGTTTTCTGTGCTTTCTTGTGGGACATGGATGAGGAATAACTAGCTTGAATGAGGTATAACTAGCTTGAATGAAAGAGGATTGTCCTCTTTCTTTACTGTAATCATACTGCAAATCTGCTTTTCACCTGATGCTTTTCCACACTTCCCAAGGAGCATCTGGCTCCTGCTTAGATCTAATCCTCCCCTTCACAAATGCTTTCTCAGGGCTAAAGGCTATCATTGTCATTTCTGTGGACTGCTGCCTGCAGTTTTTCTATGGAAAACTTTTCTTTTTCTTCAGACTATTACCTTTAGCCCATAGCCTTCTGTTCCATCACATCACCTGCTTTCACTCTTTTGCTCCCTGTGCTGCACGAAGACGGGAGAGGTGTGGACTCAGGCAAAGTTGGTTTGTCAGGTGAGTTACATTGTGGCAGTTGCCAAGTAAAGGAGTATGGCTTGGGAATGGGAACAGCAAACCATGTCATAGAGCCAAGAAACTACTCAGCTTTGCCAGGCCCCTCAGCATTGCCTGACCCTCTTCATCAGTGAATTAGTCCTTAATCAATGGACGTGAAGGTGATTTGAGATCAGGTCCATGGTCACTGTGGAAATGCATACCTCATCTTTTCTGGCATCTCTCCTACCCTGCTTCTTAAAGCAGATAAGCCCCTCTCAGAAAATCGTAATTACTTTTTTGAGGTCATGGGTTTAAACAAAAGGATGAAGGTTAGATTTTTTTGAGTGTGATATTCACTTCTCTGCAAAGTACCTGCCAGTTTATTCCTAAACCCTTAGTCAGTAATTTTAACAGTTAGTCATAATTTTTTTGTTTCCTGGTTCATGTATCTTATAAAACTCCAAATGTAGCCTTCCATGGAATGTGTACTTTTGTGTTAATATTTGACATCTACAGAGAGAGAAACTTACCAATAATTTATTACTAGAGAGAAAGAATTCTTTTTCTTGAATACCTATGCAGTTACAATTCATTTTTCTCTTTTTTTCCTCCCAAGTTTGATGCTGAGGTGGAGTAAAAACTCAACCACTAGTGAGTTGCAGATTCTGATTTGCAGCAGTAGGCTACATAAAAAAGAGAAGTCAGTGAGGAGAAGCAGAGAGCAGGTCACCAGTGTTACTGACCTAGTGCAGTGCCCACATTGAAGACAGTGTCAGCAGAGAGTTCAGAGATGCCTGTGAAAGTTGAGGCAGGAAGACTGGCAAGCCGGAAGAATCTCTTTATCAGTGTCTTACATCACTCCTATGCTTTTGATTACCTCCATCTTTCCATTTGCTCTTTTGTTAAAAAACAGAACCAAAGCAGCAAAGGAGGCTGTGGAAGATGGGCTGCATGCACATGGTCTGCAGGGTTGCTGTATAGAAACCTTCTCTACTTTTACCTAGTGTTTGCAAGAAAATGCTCTGCATCTGTCCTGCTCTGGATTGGAGGGGCAACCAGGTCTCTTGAGCTGCATCTGTAGGAGCTCCACATTAATTCTTACTGGGGTTTTGTCCCTTCTTATTCCAAGCAGAACAGGCCAAGAAACGAGACTGACTGTGCTAGGGGTGGCCACCCTGTGTGGCTTCAGCTGTGTTGTCAGTCCTCCATACAAGAATGCAGATACGGCCTCAAGCTAGCAGCTTGTGCTCCCCAACATTCAGCCTGAGGCTCACAAACAATCAATGCATCCCAAGGTGAGAACTTGAAGAAGAAAGCAGGTGGTAAAGGTCTCCAGTTTCCCTCCAAGAGGGCTTGTGCTGTGTTGCCTGGTTTCACAAGGGGATAGCACCAAGTTTGAGCACAAAAGTAGTAGGCAAATCTCGTTTTTTGCACACAGATATCCACTCAGTGTGTATTTTTATTTATAAATATATGCATATATAAATATATGCATGTATACATATGTTGCCTGATACGAAGGGGCAGAGACAATGTGATATACCTCAACTTTCAGGAACTCAAGGAGGCTCCCACACTGGTTGCCTCAGAAGAGAGGGGAAGACCAGGAAGATTCTTCTTTTCTTTGGGATTTTGTTTTTATTCCTGTGTGCAATTTGTACTGGAAGTTGGGTTGGTGAAGAAGCACTGCTGCAACCTCTTATAGAGTTTAAGATTTTTCTTTGTGCAGAGGAGACATATTCATGTGATAGCTATGGTTTCTCTCTGGGGAAAAAAAAAGCTGTGTCCAAAGGGGGTGAAAATTTCTCTATTGTTTATTATTGCTTCTAGGATTTTGTCGTTCAGTTATGTCAGGATAAGTGCTGTGTTTGGGAAAAGCAAAGGGAGGGTTGGGAATATAATTTCAGCTAAAAGTTCTTTCTGGGCACAGGTTGCTTGCGCGTGTCATTCTTGAACTGTGTGATCTTTTCTCAGGAGGAAGAGACCCAAAAGGGTCATGGGGTTTTTGGAGAGGGAGAGAGGAAATGAGAAATACTTTCCCTCTTTTGGAGAAAGGTAAAAGCAGGATATACCAGGATCCTGTAAAATTCTGTTTATTGGCACTGAGCCGTTTCAAAGCTGGGAACAAGTCTGCACCAAAAATCCCAGTGTTAGTATGTGAAAGAAGAAAACTGCTGAGGAGAGGAGGGGAAGAAGTAAGGCAGATTCCTACAGACCGACTGACACTAGCCAGATTTGGGACTTAGGTCTCAAACTGAGGTATTTACATAGCTAATAAATATGGCTACACACAGCTTCATAAATTACAGCTTCTGACACTGAAGGACTATGAAAATTCAGACCCAGTTAGTGATTTCTAACCAAGCCATTCAGTTTTGAGCTCTCATAGTCTGTGGCAGGGAGCAAACATGACTGCTCTTCACAAAAGCTATTCATCATATATCCTGTGTCTGACAGCCTCCAAAAACAGCAGTCACCCTGAATTGTGCTTCCAAACCTATCTGTATCTTGCTTCTCCAGACAGAAAAATGTCAATAGGGAAAAAAGCAGTCTGTCCTAAAAAAAAGGAAGCTCAGTAACACTTAAAAAATCCGTATTTTGGTCTGGCAGATCCTGTTAATCCTGTAGTGTGTTACCTCCCCCCAGCTGCCCCCACCTATCTAAGACAGAAGATGAAAACAGCTTCCAGAAATCAAGCAGTACCATAAAACCACATATCTGGCACTTGAATTTCATAGTCCCCTGAAAACTCCACATATCCAACCACAGGTGGAGCAGTACCTGTTCATTTTCTGGGTCCTGCCCTTTTCACCTTCCTCTGATGTGTGCTCAAGGTAGACAGTACCAGTTTCTCTTCCTTGATTCAACACTTCCCACCTGAGTGAGGGAGCCATTAAAAAAAAAAAAAAAACAAAAACTAAATGCTTGGAAAATCTAGGGTTTTTTTGCTACATACATCTCAAGACTTTTTAGATTAAAATGCTGTTTTGTTTGATTGCAATTGATGGCAATCTCTGATTTTAGTCGGGACCAGGATTTTGCACATATATGTATCTATCAAAATATTAATTTTTCAGTAAGCCATCTTTGAAAATATGGGGGACTAATAATATTTGGAGATAAAAGCTGAAAGTCTTTTTGGACTCCAGAGTAATGTCCATCCTTTTTCTAGTGTTCTTGCGCCTCAGTGTATCAAGCATCACGTTTAAGTAGTGCAGGTGGTTTCTACGCAGGGGGAGTTTAGGAAGAGCCAGGTGCTGTGCTGCTGCTGAGGTGCCAGTTTGCAAGTCAAGAGGTTTGAAGCAAAAAGGAATACCTATAGGGTTGTCTAGCTTGAAGTTTCATTTTAGGATCTAAAATGGAGGCGAATGAAGGAACGGAGATGCGGTTTCTTGTCAACATTTGTTGTTGTAGGGATATTAGACATGTATGTTACCATGTTCGGATTATCGTGAGCTGTTTGGACAGCTTCATTTTCTGGTTCAGCTGATGCAGTTTGGAATACTCAAAGGGAAAAAACGGCCCATGTGCAGCCGTGACTACTTGTGTAGGAAGGGACATTTTGTTGGTTAAGAAGTCGAGGCAGGGTGTTTGCGGATATGCGTGCTCTGTGTGCCGGGTACACGCGGGCAGACCCCGGCCGCTCCCACACCCCGCTGCCAGGGGCTGGCTCCCGGCGCTGCTCCCGCAGGTCAGTCACGGTGGCAGCCATCACCTGTGCCAGCCTGGGATTCCAGACCCAGGAGTGCCAACCCTCGCTCTGGTAGCGGCCAGGCTCTTCCAGTACCGCCGAGGAGCGCGGGGAAAGGTCGGGAAAAGCCGCCCCCGGGTCCCCGAGCGCCGAGTCCCGCAGCTGCCAGCCCCTGCGGCAGGCCGCGGGCGGGGGTCCGGAGGCCGCAGGTCCCGCGGCGGCAGTGCCAGCTCCGGGTTTTGGCGGCGGCAGCAGCGGGGCCGGGGCCGCCGAGCGGGGCGGGCGGGGGCGGCCCGGGGCGGGGGGCGCGGACCCCGCGGCGCCGCCTGGCCCCGGCCCCGCAGGATCCAGGTAGATCCGTCCGGCTTTTACCTTTCTCCTTCGGCTTCCCTGCGCCTAGGGCTGGTAGCGGGGCTGTTTCCTGGTCTCGCAGAAAGAGGCAGTGCTGAGTTAGGAAGACAAAAATAGACCTTTACAGAGAAATATAGGGATTGTGTGTGCGGTGGGGAGGGAGAGCGGAGAGCGGCACCCGGCTGGTTTCCAGGAGGAGCCCTTTTCTCCCTCTCGTTGCATGTTAGGCATTTTTGCACAGCTTTCTCCCCCCCACCCCCTCCCCGCCGGGGCAGGGTTACCTCTGCCGCCTGCTCTCCGCATCTCTGGTGGGGAGCGAAGCAGCCAACTCCGCTGCGATCGGAAAGCAGCCAGAGACCATTTTATGTGAGCGAGCCGGGTGGGAAGAAGCGGAGAGAAACCGTCGCAGGGACACACACGGATATAAAGACTTGTCTTCTGCCTCCCCCCCACTCCCTCCCCCTTGTAAATACTAAATCTGAGAAGGCAGCGATTTGACATCCACCCTGAGCAGCGGCTATGGGGTGTTTGGGCAACAGCAAAACGGAGGATCAGCGTATCGATGAGAAAGCTCAGCGAGAAGCCAACAAAAAAATAGAGAAGCAGTTGCAGAAAGAGAGGCTGGCTTATAAAGCGACACACCGCTTGCTGCTGCTGGGTAAGAAGGAAGCGGCAGAGGTGGGGGCCGGGGCGAGCAGGGCGAGGAGGGGGCAGCAGCCCCAGCCCGCCGGGGCGGCGGGCGCAGCCGAGAGGGGAGATGCGACGTGCGCCTTGGCTTTGGAAAATGTAGGCTGCTGTATTGAGCAATAAGCGAGGCGTCCCCAGATCGAGCTGAGCGCCTGAGCCACATGGATGCACACATACAGAAATGTTGCCGAGGTGGGGGATGCTGTGGCGTCCAAAAACAAAAACAAAAAATAAACAAAAAAAACCAAACCGCTCCGACCAACCCCCCCCCTTCAACCTGAACCGTGTATCACAATGTTCTCCCTTTCCTTCTTTCTCTTCTAGGGGCTGGTGAGTCAGGAAAAAGCACTATTGTGAAACAAATGCGAATCCTACATGTCAATGGATTTAATTCAGAGTAAGAATTATTGACACTTTGTGACTTATTTTTCCTTAAATGTTGGAAGCAGGCTAACACACAGTACGCCGGGAAATATATTCTCTCATTCCCTGTGTTTTGGTGGCTTGACACTGTGTTTTGAGGGAGGGAGGGGAGTGAGAATAAGGAAATTGCTGCTATTGTATGTTTGCATTTTCTCCTTCTGGCCCCTTTACTGTATTTTACACTGTTGCTACTGCAGCGCTTGACAGGCCCCTGTGTAGCAACAACATGGCGACTACTTTTTACATAGAAGCAAATAACCAAATATTGCATCTGTCTGTAATATAAAAATACAGGTCAAATCATAATCAGGATGACACTGTGTGCTGTTTTTCCGGTGCTGGGGTTAGCGTAAAACTGAAACTAATTTTGCCTGTTTGTTATAAATCATCCTGTTTTGTGAGGCTACATCATTTTCTCTGTAAAGAACTCTTTGCCAGAAATCATTATTAATCCATAGCATTCATTTTAGATATTTGTTGGCCTTCACCTACATTTTGTTGATTTAGAGCATGTTTACAGCATGCTGTAGAAATGAAAGAATGACTTCAAGTTCCATCAGGGGAGGCTTTGCAGATGTGGCTGTGATTGTCTGATTTAAAAAAATACATTAGGGATGAATGTGCATTGCTCTTAATACTATGCAAGAAAATGGATAAGGGGAAAAGGTATTTGTCTTGCCTTTTCATTTTTTCTATTAATATGTTTTAATGTTTGAAGAGCAGATAAACAAGCGATCAGTGAGAAAAAATTAAATGCAAGTGACTGAACTGCTTTGGAAGAAAAAAAAATCAAAGTGCTAATATTTCTGTTTTAATGCAGAGAAAAGAAACAGAAAATACTGGATATTCGGAAAAACGTTAAAGATGCGATTGTGGTAAGAACACATTATACTGTTCTTAAATGCTTGTTTGTACTGGAAATTATAAGGATTATGCTCTCCAAGATTGTGATGAGAGAAATCCCGTTTTGCTGATCAGATTGGATTATCTTCTATTGATCCTGTATCCTAGATTTATCCAGATTAATGTGTTTGTTTGTTTGTTTTGTTTTATCCAATTCTAGACTATAGTTTCAGCTATGAGCACTTTAATACCCCCAGTTCCATTGGCCAACCCAGAAAACCAATTTCGAATGGACTACATCAAGAGTATAGCTCCTCTTTCTGACTTTGACTATACACAGGTAAGAATAGAAACCACTGATTTATTCTGCTTCAAGGGGAAACATGTTGCTTCACTTTGATTTACTGAAACACTGGGGTTTTTTACTTTTTGGAAGATGGTCATGGAAAGATCTTACGCCAGCATCACCTCTGTTAACTTTCTTACAAGACTGTGGTGTTTGCACCTGTTTTAGTGGTGCAAGGTTTTGTTGTTACAGATTTATTTGCTGCTATTTCTAAATGCTGTTTCTGCATTTAATTCTCTTCAAAGTTTCTGATGCAATCTTACATATTGACACATCAAATAAGACTTTGTTGAAAGCCGATTTCCTATGTGGAATTAGATGCAGGATGTTAGTCTGAGGAGTTACTGTCTACCTATAGAAAAGGAAATAAAAGGCTAGAGTGGCCTCGGTTGAGGCCAAATGAATTGTTTCCCATACTTACTGCACTTCGGAGTGGAAACCTGCATAAGCAGTGGTCAAGTAAGGTGCTTTGCTTCCTCATGTATTGTAGTTGGCATGAGCAGAGGTTTGCTTGTATGTAAATGTTGCCTTAATTTGATATTGAATCAATGTGGGACTTCTGCGTGGAGGCTGATCTTTTGCATACAAATGAGAGATACTTTTCAGATTAACTTGCATAGGCATCTTACAGTATTTTTATCTTTTTATGTTATTATTTATAGGCACATGCATAGAATGTTTCATATTTTATGCATGACATGAAAGCAAGTGCATAGACATCCTGAATTTTATTTTTGCAGTAGCACAGTTTTAATTTGCCTTAAAATGGTACTGAAAGCAATTTGTTGTGGATACAGTAAGGACTTAAAAATATCTTCATTTGTTGGCTAAATGATTGCGAGTTGTGCATGCTATCAATACTGCCAAAGAAGCCATTTACAATAGAGTGTCTTTAGGTTATTATAGCTTCAGGGTGCAAGGGGGAGAAGGGGAAGAGTCGTTTCTTTATTATATGACTCATATTCTCTGATGTGTGGTTTTGCCTCTGGTAAACCTACCACTTTGAAGGTTCAAGATAAAGAAAAATTATCAGACATCTTGTACAGCTAGAATTTAACACAGAATGCAGATGTTAAAAAAAAAACGACTGCAAGGTACACCCACATATTGCATAATTGCTCAATTGGTGGATGTAAGTTAGTGAAAATGAGAAACTCTTTTTAGAAATCGAGTGTGAGCTTGACATGATGTATTTGTCTTATGAAGGCATTACAGTTCTGAGGCATTTGTTGCTCATTTTATGTGGATTTTTTTTCCTTGAATTTTGACTCTTGGATGTTTGAGTAAAAAAAATGGTGATACGTATACTTTGTGGTTCTCTGTAGTACATATGTTGTTCTGAGTTTTTTGGATAAAAGAAGGCTAAACTGGACTTTTCATAGGGCTACAGATTTTTTTTATTGCTTTCAAATTTTCTCCTTTTTTGCAGAAGCTGACTATATCTAGTCAAATTTGACTCATGGCTTGGTATTTTATATAGAGGAAAATTTAACCTTCTTGGAGGGGAAAAGAATAGGACCCAATGGACTTTGAAACAATTAATAATTTATTTGAAATCTCAATTCAAAGTCCATTTTGATTTAAGATAAAAATATTAATAAGTGGTTTTTAATTAAATGGGTTTTCTGAAAATACCATAATACCATCACGTTATTTAAAGAGTGTCAATTACTAGTCCTAATTTTAAAACAATATGTTTAAAAGGTTGTTACAAGTTTAAAAGAAGAATACTTATTTACAAGTAAATATATTTCTGTGCCACTTTCATGTTTTCCCTTCTGTTTCCTTCTCAGCTCAATTCATAGGTGTAATACTTGTAAAATGTAGAGTATGCCAGGATTTTTTGCGGCTTTTAAATTTTTCTTGGTTTAGAATGTTATTTATCTCCAGGAGGATTTGTGAGCAAGGCAGATTGAAAAAAAAGAATGCTATTGTGCTTCAGGGCTTGATTTTACTCCAGTTTAGGCCAATGATAAAATAAAATTAGGTTTCCAGCTGAAATAAATTTTGACCCATTTAGTATTTTTGGATAAGGACAGATATAAAAATAAATACTTGGATAGTAATCAGTCAGGCATCCTCTGCTAAGCATTACTGATTCTGTAATTAATAGCTGATGTATGGAGTAAGGCCTTCTGTGCCCAAACCAAGTAATTAGCAGTAGACATTCAAGACTTTAGGTCAAATCATCCTTACTTCAAAATAGTTGTAAAGGAAAAAATGCTGTCATAGGCAGCTCTGGGGCACATTTTGGCACATTCTGTCGAGTGACAAAGGTTACCCTCCTTTGAATGAGGGAAGAGGCAGCTTTAGGGTTTGTAACCATATGAATGGTAATGAATTGTTAAAGACCCTTAGTGTTGCAATTTGAATTACAGATGTGTCACTTTTTTTGGATGACATTAGCCATGTAATCTTTGTCATAAAAATCAATGTGTCTTAGCTGAAAATGGATTTCAGATATATTGCATGCCAAATGTGGGAAAATGACTGCACCTTATCATGAGTCTTTAAAGAGAGATCCCTGATGAAATGCAGAAGCTTCACTGATGGCACAATCTGACCAACACTCTTGGGGCGCTAATTTAAATACATTTGTGACATATTGGGTGTGCTTGGACACACATTCTTAAACTGCATACAAATTAACTAATACACACTTAATTGTGAAAATTATCCTTAAAATAAGTGGATGTGAAAATACAGATTTCCTGTGGGTGAAATCATATTCTTAATTGCAATTTATGACTAAAATTCCAAGAACTTCATATTTAGACTAAAATGTTCTGGGTCTTTGTTTGTCTGGAGTTTCTTTTAATTACATACCTCTCAATAAAATGTAAGCAGAATATTTTATTTAGCAGTGATACAATTTTTAAAACAAATGGTTTTCTCTTTAAAGTGTTTTAACATTATTTTAAGAGTCCTTGGAGTGGCCCCAAAAGGATTTTACGTACTCTAAAAAATCATTATTTATATAGTTTGGTTATGCTACTCTGATGATTCTTTTAGTTGGTATAAAAAAAATTGAAAACTTTCTGGATTTCTCTTATAATTTTTGCATAGTTTTTCATTACTTTTATAAAAGAGTGTACGATTTTTACGAAGTATTTCCTGGCTGATTGATGTGTTCTAATTCTATAAATCATAAGAAGTAGAGCTAGAGTTTTTACAAGATTGATAAATAGAAATAAGTGTCCACTGTATTTTCTTCTTTGAAGTTGTGACAGGAATCAAGATAAATTTTTTTTGTCTGACCAGATTAGGCATTATCTTTGGTCAAAGGTGGAATCAGCAGAAGTGCTTTAACACTGGAATTGTAGCATACGTGCCTTATGAAAAGGGATTTTTTATTATTTTTTGGCAAAGTGTTGATGGATATTTGCTAAGGTTAACAGGCATTGACCTGCTGCAATTTTAATCCTTTATTGATGGGGATTTTTTTTTGTTCTTTGTGAATCAGGGTGAACATATTAAGGCCATATTATGCTGGTAGCTGTGGTGTATTATCTAAGCATGTGTTTACTCAAGTTCAGTTGTCTTTATTAAAGTTTTTGAATTTCCTGGGAACTACAAAGCTGCTCAGTGTATAATTCCTTTTCCCCTTGTCTTCCCCAACAATGTAGGCAGACGAAGTAGCTTTGCATAAATATGTCCTGAATGAAGCTCATCTGATCAGTTTTGTGTGGGTTTGTAGCAGGTAATGGTCACCTACCCCTGGCTGGGTCTCAAGTGTTTGGCCATACGAACCAGTTACCAGTGATTGTGAATCATCTGCTTAGTAGAGACCATGTAAACACTTCACAGGTTTTAGGGAGCAGGGAAAGTTTTCAAAAGATTCATCTTCCTTTGCAAAGAATATTTTAGGGAGGCAAAGTATTTTTTGGAAACTTCGTAAGTAGTGAATTGTGTGGATGCAGTCCCTTGTGCTGATTTTAGTATCTGAGTTTTAAATATAATTTTTACAGCTATTTTATTACTCAGGCAAGCTCTTTAATTTAGCTATTAAGGATGAAATGTTAATGTGGGCATTGACAGGGAAAGTACTTCAGATTAATTAGGTCTGGCTTTGCTTTACATTTTCAGATATTGCAGTTTGAGTTCTATCTGATTAATTTTCCTTCAGGTTTTCTTCTTAAAAATCAGAACACCATATTCAAAATATAAAGACATGATAACAAAAGATTTAAGAAACTTCTGCTCTGAATTTGAAGTTTCATGGAGTTTTGTTAAACATTTCAAATTTTTGTGATACCCAGTATTCAAATTCAATTTTGTGTTGATGCCTGGAGGTGGCCGCTTTTCACAGTGTGCATCTCAGTGTTTGAAGCAACTGAAAATCTTGCTTAGGTGAAGTGTAGTGTTGGGCTGTAGAAAATCTTTATCCTGGATTTACAAAAAACTTGATAAGTATGGTTCATACATGGTTAAACTTGCTTGGATTGTACAGTTAGTGCTGTGACTTATTTGACCACGAATTGTTTAGGTTTCCCTTTGATGTAGCCCAAAGGAGTTACAAAATAACATCACCTTACATTTTCTGATTTTCAATTGTCACAGTTTTCCATCTTTTATGTGAGTGTGAAAATAGACAATGTTTTACCCAGAAATAATATAAAATAAAAGAGAGAATGCAGGGAGTATTGCCACTCAAATAGGTTCACTTGATTTTTCTTTCTATCTAAATTTTACTTTAGGGCTTTGTTTACCATTTTGGGTAGAACGAGCACAAGTTTTTATAACTACCTGTGATTGCACTATATAACATTATTATGGTCAATATTAACTTTTTAAAATCAATTAGACTTTAAAAAATTAAGTAATTTGTGGTGTTCTGTGATCTAAGATGCACATTGGTAGATTTTCATATTTACATAAACACATATTTTCGTATTAAAACAAACACAGAAAGTATCTGAACGGCCAGACAACAATAAAGTTGTGTTGGTCTGGCAACATTATTACTGCCCTGAATTAATAACACCTGAAGAGCTAATGAAGAGGGCTGTCAGAGGACAGCTGAAAACACGTATGCTGTTAGAGCTATTGGCAGCTCCTTAGTCTTCATACAGAGGTTAAAATTGTCAGAACTGATAGTGGAGTGTAATGGATATTAGGGAGAAGAAGCAGTTAGGTAACTCAAGAAATGTTTTTGTTGTGGTAGCAGTTGTTTTCATGCTGCACATGATGCATTAACAGCAGATACTGAATTTGAGCTCTTTTCATGTGAAGAGCAGATTCTGCTAAAGCCCAGCAATTGCTTTTCTTCTGTATTAAATACCTGTTTGCATGCAGATGTGACTTAAGTTGTCTGCTTTTCATTAAATCAGCAAACTGAGTCCTTAATGTTCTGATTAGTAAGTATTAAAGTTACAGGCATTTCATACATGAGATCAAAAAAATACTTCAGTGTTACTTGTTATGTTGTTCTTGTTCTCTGTAACCTGTAAGTTTGCTTTTGATGGATCAGGCAATCCAGTAGTGCTGTCAGATATAATCAGTTATTATTTTAACTGTGTAGTTTTAAAAATACATGACTGGAATAGGGATCTTACTGCAAACAAGTATAGGACAACTTGGGAGAAAAAAAGAAGGAAAAAAACCCCAAATGAACAAATCTCAAAACATCTGAACTCATCAAGTTTATAATATATCCAGGAACTGTAAAACTACAGAACTGTACCATGGTTTTCTTTAATTCTTTACTTCTCATTGGTATAAACTGTTGTGGATCAGTGAGTTTCCAACAAGGGATGGAAGAAATATGTTACGCTTTTATTACAGAATAATGTTCTACCATAGCAAAAACCTTATTTCATGCTTGAACATCTGTTTTTTTGTCTAAAGCAAGCATCATCCCAAACTCAAACTGTGTATTTTAAGCAAGAAATCCTGAGCTTCACAGAAGAGCTGTACTTTATACACAAACCACTCCAGTTTTAAGTTCCAGTTGTTTTCAGTAAAGTCAGAGTATTTATCCAGGAGATAAAATAAAGGAACTAAATTTGCATCCCAGGAGAGGAGCTCAGGGATCTACCTCAGGCCCCCAAAAATTAACAGTAGAAATACTGGGATTGAGAGCCATAGGAAATCCTGTGCATGATCACAAATTATCTGAAATTAATAAATAGGAGTTGTATTCAGAAAAAATATTAAAGAGGCAGATACTAAATTTTGTTTCTAAGCCTTCCTGTCTCAATATTTTTTAAGAACAGATTCAGCTTTATCTGGAAAAGGTTCACCCTTTTCACAAATACTTTGGTTTTTTAGAGTATATTTTTCATAGGTTAAAATGTAAAATAAATAATTCTGTTCTGAAAAGCTATTTGAGAAAGTCTTATGGACAATGGTGCCCGTGAATAAAGTTCAATGTTACATTAAGTATTACATCATCCTAGTAACACCAAATTAAATGTTTGCTGTTTTATATTGTGAGTCTGATTTCCCAGATAGTGAGGTGGTATTCATATTTTATCCAGCCTGACTTATTTATTATCATCACACAACACAGAGACTTCCATTGTGAAACTGGAAAGATATTATCATTTATTATTATTGCTGCTGCTAAGTAAAACTTAAGTTATTTCCGTGGTCTCCAAACCTGTTGACGTTTTCTGGTATTACTTCCAAGTTTTGTACCTATTAGTACAAATTAATTAGAGAGTTTTTTTACAGTCAGTTGAGCATCCAGTCAACTACTGCAAATTATTGATAATAATGTCACATTCTGCTTTTTTTTGCTACAATTTGAAATTAAAACTTCATATACTTACATTGCATTTTACTAGGATAACAATATTATTGCATCTAAATTTGGATAGGCAACAGGGAGACTAATAACTTGAATTATCATTTTAAGTGGGAGTGACTGATTCTCCTCACAGAACCAAAAATGTATTAGAGGATCATTTCTGAACATTAGAATATTTTTGTTCATCAAGTATTTTTCAGTGTACACCCTAATTTTGAATTTAAGAAAGGCAGAATCAATAGGTTACAGCCTGTACTATCATTGTCTTTGTCCTGACCACAGATTTGTGAAGGACATATTTTAAAGTGTGGTTGCTTTGGAGGTCTGCTGTTTTGAGTTTCTTCACAACTGTGGCTGCTGGCAGGGTATCTTCTGAAAGCAATCCTGTGATGCGGAGGTGGCAGCAGTCCTCTGCCATCCTGGGAGGTAAGGTTTGGAAAAACAGCCAGTGGAGTAGCTCTGATCCCTATGGTGGTGCTTGACGGGTGTAGCCTGGCCAGAATCACATCTTGATTCCCAGTCTTTCTTCAGGCAAGAAACAAAAGAAATTATTGTCATTTCTACCACTACCATTGAGGTCCACTGAAATCTCTGTAGAAGATTTAATTACCAAGTAGTTTATATATTAAGAGTTTACATGAACATCAAATGATGGTAAGAAATTCACTTTTTTTTCCCCTTATATGTAAATCAAATTGAATTATAATGAATGTAAATGAAAGTAAATGTAAATAAGTGCAAAAACCACACTCTTAATGAAGACACGTTGTCCATTTAGGCAAAGGATGATGACATTTCAGACTTTCACAAGTAACAGTTTTCAGAAGAAGGATATTGAAATTTTTTATGAATTGCCATTATTTATAAACTACATTAAAACAGATTTTCCATCACAACCAAGGAGAAGGTAGACATATCAGAGTATGTTTCATGATTGTCTTTATTATCAAATAATTCTTTTAATCTCTTAAACCAAAGACTGCAGGCTGATTTACTGCTTTTGCCATTTTTGAGTGCTCTGGAAAAGTAGTATGTTTAGTAGTCAGGGAGAATCTTTGTTTTTTACTTCATAGACCATGATAAAAGTGTACAGATCATGGATAAATCATCACATGTATGCATCTTGTCACTGAAGTCAGGGAGACCTATGGAACAGAGACTATCACCTACTCAAATAATATTAGTGTTATTATTTAAAGCTCCAAAGAAGTACGTGTTCATTGGCATAGCAGGAAAGAGCTACGTTCGCCTTTCTTCAGCACCTGATGAGATCACAGCTTCTCTTTCTGCAGCAGCGTTGACTACTGCCAGCTTAGATCTTTGCTTGTTTTTTCATCACCTCCGTAGCTTCATCCGTGGTTTATACTTACTGTCAACAGCAGATTACCTTTTTTAATGTCAATAAAGACTGCATACACAGACAGGATATTTTGTTTGCAAGAGGTAGCAACCTGGGCTGAGGAACAGAGAAGCTAAACAGTGTGGAGAACTCTACGTATACCTTGCATACACCTAAATAGATAGGTTGAAAACCAAAAAATATTATGAACAATATTTTTCCTCTGAGGATCTAAGAAGCTCTTTATAATAAATATAAATAGGACTGCTATAAAACAGATAGAAGGCAAGAACAATGCATATTTGCAGTTAACTGCTAAAAGGTTTCCATAAAATGTTTATTGTTTTGTTCTGTCACCCTTGTCACATAATTTGTTTTGCTGCAGTTAAAGAGATTCAATTCAAGTTTCAGGGCCTTCTCTTTAAAAGGACACAAGAGGAGAATGTTATTTGTACAACAGTTTCAAGTTCATATTGCCTTTTACTTTGGAAACTTGTAATAATTTCTTGGAACAGAGCTACCTCTGGTTGTAAGCATGCCAGCTATCACATGAAACATGCAGATTAGGGTTTCTTGCTGTAAATAAGTAGATTAATTTTGGTTGGTTTAAAGTGTACTCTTGTAATTAATCTACTAGTATTTGTTTTAAAATCCTATGCTGGATGTTTTGAAAGGATATTTATCCCTAGGCAAGAAGACTATTGGGATTTTTTTTATTACATCGACGTTAGAGATGAACTTTGCCTTTTAAATCTTTTAAAAGTAAACATTTTCTGACACTTCTGCCAATTCATTACATTTGAGTTTTCTTGGTGCTGTCAGTAGGACTTAAACATATTTTAATGCAAATAATTATCCCACTGTTTTGAACTGAAACTGTTTAGCAAGATGAAATAGGCTAAAGATATGCAAGCCCTCTTATCTCTGTTAATTTGGTGAATGCTTTTTGATCACGTCCACCCTCACTTCCAGAGGATGTTAAGTGACAGAGCTGTGCAGCTCATTCTTTTTCTTAACATACACCCACATACTTTCTTTCATAGGAGCTAAATAATACCAAATTTAAGAACTGTCAGGTAGGAAAACAAGAAAAGGCAAAGTACAGTTAACTAACATAGGGGAAAGTGTGTCCTCTTTGTAGACAACAAACTGCCCCTTGCCTGCAAACCTACAGCTGGCCACAAGCAGCAGCAAGACCTGGTTGTCAGTCACCTCCAGAGTGGCTTTGGTGCAGGCTGTGTGCCATGAGGAGTTACCAACTCCAGGCAAAAAAACCAACCAAACAAACAAAAAAGTGGAGGACAAATGTGAATGAAAAAACTATGTAACAAATATATGGTCACTAGAGGAAGAGGTCAGGTGTCACCACGTGCTACTAAAACTGTGTAATTAATTATTAGATTTCCAGCAGATATCACAGCAGAGTGAGCCTTCGTGGTACGATTTGTAGCTTTTAAAATGTGAGTGAGAATATTCTTTCTGGCAGGCAGGTGTCCTCTAACTTTAGCTTCTCTTTCCATCTCAGGATGTCAGTGCTGCTTGTTCCTTTTGGGAAGACTGGCTTATTTAGGGTAGCATACTTTTAGCTGAATGGTAGAGCTTTTCTTTTCCCATCCCTAGAAGTAGCATTTTGAATCACTGTTGTTATCTGTTGAATTTCTCCCTAGATTTTAACAGCAGCAAACTTAACACGCTAACCAACAGAAGCGTGGGTATATCATGGACCAAAAGAACAAGATTCCTTAGTCAAGGAATGTGTAAGTGAGAAATCGTAATTAAAAAATAGTTTTAGGGACTAAAAGTCATGTCAGTAGAGGAAGATGGGTGTTGACATTTCTGAGAGCCAGCCATTCAAACTGCAGGGGGTGGATTTGAAAGAAATAAAGTATTAAATTTCATCTTTGGCCTTCAGTTCTACAGAGCAGGTTTTGATTCTTCTCACTGATGAATGAAAGGCTGGCAAGAACTATTATATTCCATAAATACAGAAGTCATCCTAAGCAGCTATATTCCCGAGGGTCTAATGTTGCAAAGGCTTAAACAGTTGGATATATATGGACCTAAATGCACAGCTAGTACTGCCAGCACAGCATTCATGCAGCTGAGCTTCCGGTTATGTAGTGATATTAATATAAAAATCACAAATGCTTTCAATTGAAAAACAAAATAAGCAAATCATTTTTCCCCATTAATTTTATATTTGGGAGGTCGTTAAGCACTTTTATGGATTTTCTTGGGGGTGGGTAAAATTGTGTAGGTTAGAGATTGGCACAGAACTTGAAATAAGCAAAATCTTTTTCAGATAAGTGACAGTTCTCTGGATGCTATTAAGCTGTGAACAGTAGGTCTTTTCAATCACCGTGATTCATTTTCATATTGTGGGGTTTTTTAATAATAATATCTTTAAAAGGCTTGCTGAACAGTAGGCTGCAGCAGCATAACTTTCTGTGCAGAAGGAAAGGTTTTATGCACAGTGTCCTAGATAATTTACCTTAAATTGATTTGCACAGCTCAATAAAACCATAAGAACACTGTACCAGCTCAGATCACGGGTTCATTTACCACCAGATCTCATCTCTGACTGTGACTGATAGTGAAACAAGAAAAAGTTTACGGGGACACACACATAGTAATGTTGTCCACATTAGTTGTCCTAGTCTTTACAGATTTATGGCTGAGGTTTTTTTTGGCTGGGAGTAGTATTTCTGGATTTAATGATTTTGGTAGATTTTTCTTTCAGGATTCCACCACACACACACACACACACACACACACACCCTCCAACCTGTGTGAGCTTTCAGTTACAGGAGTGAGTTCTGCAGTTTAAGTATGTGTTGTATGAGGAAGTGCCACTTGATTGATTTGGAGGATTCTGTTTGTTTTGTTGGTTTATTTCCCTCCAAGCCTGCTGCCCACAAGTCTTCCCTAGTTTCTCTATTAGAAATATTACATCTTTCGTACACTGCCCCTCTCATTTCATATCATATACCTTCAGTTATTTGTCTTTCCACTTAAAGAGTCTCCTTAACTTCTCTCACAGGGTTTGTTCCATGTCTTTGCTCAGTCTTGTTGCCCTTCTAGTTTTACTAGACCCTGTTGGCAATGAGAAACACAAACTACAAATAGTGTTCAGGGTGTTGTTTTCTTTTTCATTATCTAGTCTTTTTTATTGTGGGGTGGGGTAGTCTTTTTGTGTTGGTGTTTTGCTGTTGGTCAGGTTTGGGGAGTTTTTGACACTGAGTTGTTATCTTTGTATAATTACAGTAGATTATTTTATAATTCCACGAGAGCTTGAGCACAATTGCAGGGAAAAGGAATATAGGTGAAGACTTCTGTACCAACACATTAGCAGAGCCCAAAGAGTACTATTAATGATAATTATCCTTATCTCAAGTATTTTCAGATCTGTTATACATGTTGACTAGTTTGTTCAGAAAATCCATTGCATTCAATTCTCTATTCTTTTATGTGTAATGACATGTCTTCTCATTTGCTATATTGCTATGTATGACTTATGAAGAAGACATTGAAGCATTTTTAAAATTATCTACCATGACTAATATTTTCTTCCATACAGATGGAGAACACACTTTATTTTTGTTCTTAAAATGGAAAATAAATTGCTCTTCAGCCTGATTTTGGAGAGGCAATGTTTACAGTACCACAAAGGACATTTGTGCTTTCAAATCTGCTCATAGTTCCTTAATCGTTCATTATGGTTTGCCTGATTTAGCAGAAAAGAACACCATTGTTTGGAACCCTTCTCATTAGAGAAATAAAATGTTTAAAAATACAGAATACCCCTTTTTATTCTTTGCAGTTCCTAGTGCTGTGTGTCACTAAGAGAAAATGGTCTGAACTTTTTGATCTCCTCTGGGGAAACGCTGCAAGTAGCAAAATTTTGTTATTTTTATGTCAATTTAGGTCTTACATGATTCAGCACTTGTGGCTTGTGGGAAAAAGTGTTGTAGATTGTGATTAAAGAAGCAAAAATAGTAAGGAGTGGCTAGTAGAGAAGGCCTCTTTTTACTGCTAAAATATTTTTTATTCACTTTTTTCATTTTTAAATCATATTTTCTCTATCAGTTCTGACTAGCACATTTCAAAGAAAATAGTTCAATTCTGTTTCACTTTCCAGGTTTTTTTAGCAGTATAAGGAGTTAAGAACAAGTTCCTATAGGATCTTGGTAATACTAAATCTGTACATTAAATAGAGTCTGTCAAACAGGGCTGTCTCCAGCAGTCAACCAGTCATCCCCTTTTGGTAGCCTCTCAGGAATAAACAGAAAGTCTCTAGGGAAGGGAATTGAAGAGGATACAGGATGCAGAGAAACTGCTTGTAGTGCAGGAAAAATTCTTTGTTGTAGTAATGGACCACAAAGAATAAGTTAACTCATTCTGGGATGCATTAACAAGACTGTTGCACAAAAAAGCATGAAGTAATTAAGCCATTCTCTTCGGCAATGCTGAGTCCTCAGCTGGGGTATTGTGTCTAATTTTGGGAACTGAGCTTAAAAAGAATGGAGTCCAGAGGAGAGCATCAAGAGTAAGAGGAGACAAAGTAAACTGGATATGTTTACTCTTGGAAAGAGATCACTCCAAGTTGAAGGGGAAAGGGAGCCAAATACAATTTTTAGTATTTAAAAAGCTGTAATTACATATCCTTATGCCTGTCTTTTCAGAGGGAAAAAATGAAGTTAAGGAGAGGAGAAAATTCTGCTCTCCAGTGGTATATGGTAGTTCACATGCTCAGGATATTCTGTAACAGTGAATTTAACAAACACAATCTAATAAATACATTGAGATACAACTGCCCAATTTCAGGCACTTACGTTGCATTTTCTATGACACAAATCACCTCATGCTCAAAAAAAACTTCTGAAAATCTGGGAAACCTTGGAAGACAAGGTCATGTCAGTTGTCTTTCACATTTGCTACTTTCTGTTCACAGAGCTTCTATGGGCACCTTGGTTGAAAGCTCCTGGGACTTCTTTTCCAAAACTAAATCTTCTGCAATCATGTCTTGAATTAATCTTGGACTTCACTATCTAACTAATTTTGTCATGGCCACTTTGTATAAACAGACAGTGATAATTTCTCTTAAATAGTGCATGTTCTTTCAGGGTGCTATTTCAGACAGTGTAGCAGACTACAGCATAGCATGTGCAAAATTCTCTTGTGCTTCCACATGTTGATTGTTTTAAAACTAATTCCTGGCAAGATGTGCATGATTCACTTCTTCTCCTGGAGAGTTATTCACATTTCCTAATTGGACAGGACCTAACATTTTCCTCCCTAAAAGCAGAAAAAAACAGCTGAGTGAATTAATGCAGTCAGGAGTATTATCTCTAAAGGCTCAAAGGAGCAAAGAGGATGCCTTCAGGTATTTTTAATTGAAACCAGCAAGCATGGGTTTTGTTTTCATGCATGTGTGCACTGGCACACATACGTGCATTTATGTATGAAACTTTTCCTACTTCTGTACAAGGTTCTAATCCATTCAAGAACTAGGACATCTGGTGGCTAACAGTGGGGTGAAAAATCCAGTTCAGAGGCTGTTGGCTGTAGCCCCTAGAGTATGTGGAAATGAAAATAGAATTTGGAGGATAAAACAAGTTTGTTTCAAGTCTGTGACATTAGTGAGAAGGTTCTCCAGGAGGGAGGGTCGCAGGTGAGTAGCTTTGAAATGTTGGAGACAGCACCCAGTTATCACCGCGAGGAAGTAAACTCATGAGTCCTGTGGCAAGTGCCATCCTTGGTAGTCTGTAGGCTTTTCATGTGTTTTGCATTTGTCTTCAGAGGAGGGGTTTGAGAGCAGAGTTAAGACAAAGCTGTTTGCTAGTGAGAGGTTTAAAGAACTGCAGACACAGATCACAGTATATCATGTTTCATTAGTTCTCCTGCTTGTGATAGCAAAATCTGTAGAAAAAAGAGACAACTTCCATTTCATATTCCCACTAGGAACAGTTCCTACTTTCCTAATGGAATGAATTTGAAGGAAAAAATGCTGACATGGGTCTTGCAATGTTTTTGACTCAAAGGATTGTCACATTGAAAGGCATATCTTTTTTTGGTTCTGTAATTGGTAGGAGTGGTGGACTTACTGTAAGTACAGCCACATGTCATGCTAATACCATTTCTGATCCATGCTTGTATGATAGATGTCAGCATATTTCAATTTTAGGAGATGGAATCCTGGGCAAAATACAGAGATAAAAAAACTCAGTAAATGAAAGTTTTCTTTTCTTTTACTTTTTCTCTTTCCAAAATAGAAACAACAAAGCATCTTTGCAAACAGCATAATTAGGTGCGTTTGTTTGGGGTGTGTTTTTGTAAGAACATAATGTTTTGCATGCTTCCAGACACCAAGAGAGAAATTTAAAATTAAAAGTTCCAGCATTTTGTGGAGAGTTGCTCTGTGGAATGTGAGGATGTAGTAGGGAGAAAACTGTGACTCTAACAGTCAGCGTGACTTGGGGGGAATTCCAGGCATTTGCTCCTAGCAAGTTTGCTCTGAGCATTCTTCATTTGCTGTAGGTGAGGACTGGCTCAGTTGTGTCAGTGCATACTCTCTCTGGGCAGGTTTTTCCAGTGTGGAAAGGTTGGGTTCTTGTTGGGACCTGAAGTTTCAAAACTTGAGGGTTTATCACTGGCCAAGTGACTTTGGAATTCATTTACTTTTTTGAGATGCTTAAGCTCATGTGATACTCTTTTCATGTCTCTACATCAATTATTTTTCTCCTCAGGTTTTATATTTTAAGCAAGTCATCAGTCTTTGAATCACATTGCTGCTCTGGGCAGCTAAGGAGTGCCTACTGTTTAGTTTCATGTGCATTTGTTCCAACAATGCTGCCAGGCTAAGCCATTGTCCTCCTTCCTCCAACCCTCCCCCACCACTATCCACTCCACTTTCCCATTTTTGTGCCTGCACAGTGCCCTCAGCTATGTCCTGGTAAAGCTGTTTGTTTGGCCTGACCAAATGAGGTGGAGGGAGAGGTTATTTTTAGTGCGGATCGTTTCCGTGGTTTTAACTGAGGGCGGGTGACACAAAATAGAGAAGAAGAAAGTGGAGATGGGAACAAGTAGTAGGATGTAATGGGAAGGTGATGGCCATCTAAACAAGCAGGCTTACTTCCTCCACCTCTGTATCTATGCACAGAGATTCGAGTCCAACCAAAAGCCACTGAGAACCTGTGTGTCAGAAGAAACCCAGTGCAGTGTGTTGGTTTTACTTCTTCTGATGTGAAGACTGACATTCCTTGCAGAGGTTAAATGGTATAAGAACAGGTCTGTCTTGCTCACCCTTGGCCTTTTGGATAAGTAAACACAGCTACATTCACTTCAGTTATTTCTAAACTTAACTTTGTGGACTGGAGCTTTAAGGTTTAGTCTGATGCCTTTCAAAAGCAGTTGACTCACATGAACGTGAGTGTACAAAGGGCTTACATGGCTGTTTGAGCCTTATGTCACAGGAACTCTTTTCTCTTGGTTTTGTTGTGTAACTGCAAGGCACTTCCACTCTACTACTCTATTATTTTTACTGAAAATATGCTAGATAGGTACGCAGAAATCCCATGAGGTGTCATTTGACCACAAAAGACATGGCAGGGGAGGGTACCTATATATATATAGATATAGATATATATCGATATAGATATATATAGGCACATACATTTAAATTCTGTTTACATTTTCCCATGGTATTGGATCAACCAGCATAAGTGTTCCTGTGGTTGTAAAGTCAGAATGGAGCATTGTTCCATTGCATGCCATGTCTGGGATAGTATGTAGAATCAAAGTTATTTTATGAAGTTCACATGGCCTTTGGAGGAGATGGGATGAGTTCGAGTTCACACAACAGAAATCAGCTGTGGGCTCCTGAGTATGTAGAAAGCCTGTCTGGCTCGGGTTCTTGAGAAGTCTTGGAAGACTGTTGTTATATATCCTTGTCCTAATGTTGCCCATTTGTTTCTGAGCTTCTACTGCTGGAAAAAGGATAGTAGGCTGCAAAGAGCTGTAGTGTGACCCTACAGAAGCCTTCTTGATATAAGATTTAAGAAGTCATTTCTAGAAGAGATTACTTTCCAGTATATGCCATATCAGCACTATGCTGATTCATTTTTAAATAGGTTAACTAAAAGAACAAATGAATCATAGCTGTTGATCAGGTGAAAGTTTTGGTTTATATGCCACTGCGATTCCCCTATTAACCCTTACTTAATTTTTTCAGTTGCACCATAGCAAGTGTGAGACCACGTTGCCTTTCTTGCCAGAATTCATGATGGTTTTTTTTCTTTCTGGTTTTCTTTCTGTAAGCTGGAGAGGCTTCTATTCCAAGAAAATTATCAACTCATTTCTACCACCTTGTCCTTGTAAAAGGTGTTATCTGATAACATGAGGGAGCCTGTGGCTATCCAGAAGGGAAAGGGCTCTCCATAGGAGCAGTGAAGCTCCTGAAGTTTCACAATGCATACACTTAAAAAGCCTGAGGGTCAATTCATATTTTAGCTAAGCTAAATTGTGTTGTTTAAGAGATAAATGGCGACCAAACATGATACAATCTAATGTTTTGTCTTCATAAAGTCCAGTGAAGTTTTTCAGTTGAACTTTTTAACTGCTGCTGAAAATGTTAAATACAACCCTAGTATCTGTGCCTGTACTAACTCAAGCGTTAAATTATTTCCTCTCTTTTCTCATGGAGGAAAAAAGAGGGAAAATAAAACCTCCTTTGCATTTCAACCTGGATTTATGTAACCAGAAAAAATGGAAGAATATATCAGTCTTTGCAAAAACACAGGTGCCATCTTAGCTGAATACTTAATATATTAATTATTATAAGCTGAATACTTAATAACAAGTACTATGTGGAGACAAGCTGAAGGCTTCTCTGCATCTAGCAGTATTTGTAATTTGTTTTAAATTGTATTACTACCATCCTTTACTTCAGCTTCCATGTTTAGTTCTCCAAAATCTGAATCCTCTCTTATCACAAGGAAAATGTACCAGTGATGTTTCCTGAGCACATAAAGAGACACTTGGAAAGGAAGTTCACTTTTTTATTATGTGAAGTAAAATATTGGCATGAGCATGTTTGTCACCAGGTTTGTTAAAAAAAAAAATCAAGCCGCTTTAGACTAGAATATAATTGCTCTCCATCTGTGTCTAAACATAAATTATCTAAAATATAAACATAGTACGTGTTCAAAACTAGTACATTATATCAATAGAAGCCAATATTGTTACTTTATTCTTCAAAGTAAGTGCAATACAAGATTAATGACATTTTACTCAATGTTAGTTTTAATTTAATCAGGTTTGTTGGTTTTTTTAAGATCAGAATAAGTTTCCAAAAAAGTTTACAAAGTGATTGAAAGCCAGCCAACTTTGAATTAACCTCTGCAGCCAACAGAAAATTAGCAATGAGGAAGAGAAATAACTAGATTGTTCTCTCATTACTTGAATGGATGTCAAAAATGCATCAAAAACTAACAGAATAAGACTTGGAACTGAATTATGAGTACCATTTTTAAAAATACCTTACACTTGTAACTCTTCACTTTACAAGTAGAGAATGTTCCAGGAATGTAATACAATTGGTTTGCATCAGGTGCAAAAAACTCGATAATATTTGGGTTTTAATGGATTTATTCTGATTTTCCAAGAACTTTATACCGTGTAAGCATTAGTAAAATGTTTACTTTAAAAACAGTATTTGACCATTACAGCAAATGTATGCACCTGAGTATTGCACCAGTTTTTGAGATGTTGTTTATTATACTGCTTATTTTATTTATAGTGTTATGTTGTCTTTCTGACAGTAGTCTGGAAGAACTGTCAAAAACTTTCAACATTAATTGTTGTTTAACAACAGGAATTATGTAATTAAGGCTTCTTCCTTTTTTAATGGATACGCATAATCAACACCGCATACTTGAGTAATTCATCAGAATATTTCTTTCTTTATTGGTGCTTTTCACAGCGTCAGAAAGGCTTTCCTGCTCTACTTTCCCAACTCTCCATGAGCTTGCTAGATACTCTCTTCTCCTAAGGACATCTGCTCTGAGATGGTTGAGGTGAAGGAAAGAGGATGCTGAAGAGGGCACCCCAATATTTCCCCTGGTTTCCTCTTCTTTCCTCATTATCCTTAACTTGTCCTTTCCTTCCCTGGTGGTACCTGGGCAGTAAACTCCCCCAATGATGTCTCCTCAGCAGAAGGCCTCTCAGGAATGGCTTGGCTGTTTCTGCTTCGTGCCACCTGGGCAGACATCACAAGAGGCCAAGTTATATTTTTACCTGACACGAGCTCTCTGACGTGAAAAATGAACTTTTGCCCTACATGTATGTGATACTGTCCTGTTGAATTGTTTTCTGTCTAAAGTGCGTGTTTCTCAGTGGGAAACACTTCCAGCTAATCAGAAAGCACTGGATAAATACATGAGTAAAAGGAAGCATGTTAGTAATATAAACCATATATCAGTAACATCTGTATTTTAAACCTGATGGAACAAAGTAAGAACAAATAACTACTGATATTTACGAAAACCTTTTATACAGATTACATAAAAGCAAACATCTTAGAGAACATAGTCACTAAAAAACCAGGAGATTTTGATTAATTCTTTAAACCATTTAAATGTAGCTTTAAAATCATATGCACAATTTGAGCTGCAAAGCTTTTACTGTCTTCCTTTAAGGTTGAGATTAATTAAAGGTCAGTGGCACACACATTTCCACCATGCATAGTAAAACCCTGGAATGAAATAAGCCTCACTTGAACATTTGATTAGACAAGATAATGTATTTCCCCCTGGAGTAGTTTGTTATTCAAAACAAGCTCTTTAGGGAAGGAAGTTCACATCAGTTGGTAACTGTTCCTGTGGATACCAAAGAACTTTGTACAGTACACGCTACAGTAAATTGCACTGCAGGTCATTTAGGAGCTGGAAGCATGTCTCATGTCTAAAAGTATCAAAATGTATTTTTTTTAAAAACAGCTAGATAACAAACAAACAGCAGGCTGTGATACTAGAAAAAAATAGCACCCACATTTACAGACATTCAAGCTTTTATCTAGTCAAGAAATTGCACCTTTCTAGTAGATGAATTTCAGAAATTTTGTTTTACACCTTGTCAAAAAGAAAACAATTTAAAAATTGACTGTTAACTGATACCCTTAGGTGTAATATGAAACTGAATAACTTCCAGCTTTAATTTTCCTGTAATTGTAGACTTCAAAATTATTAGCTATTCTGATATGTAGATGACATTTTTTTTTTCTGTCATTGACCTATTTGGGCCCTTTTTGTCTTTACTCACTGCGTGTCTTGAAAGTTCTAGCGGCCAATAGTGAGCCATGTTCATTAGGACTCAATTTCTGACTACTTCTGATTATCTGTATTAATTGACTTTAGACTGTAAACACAAAACTAATGTTTTGGTTTGGACTCCTAAAGACACTCTAAAACAAGGACTTATTTTCATGGGATGGGAGTGTTCCATTCAGTTAATAAATGCTGCTGGAAAACCAGTTTTCAGACATTTTGCAGTGTAACAATAAGTCTCCTATGTCTTGTGGGTGGGTACTTGAGTTTTGAAATACAACTTAAATCAATTTTGACTCTATCTTGGACTGCCATGTTGTTTATGTCTTTGATTACAGAAGTTTCTGTTAAGTATGTTAAGTAGCCAGCCCAAAGAGCTACTGTGCTCTGAGGTTGCCAAAGCTGCTAAAAAAACTGTGGTTTGTATTTTAAATTTGTTCTGTGGAATTATGATGATGATGGTCATCATAAAAGTTTCTTAGATTTGGGGAAAATGTTCTGGAATATTTATATAGTTTGTATTACGTAATATATAATATTAACTCAATATAGCCTTATGTGGATATTATACAAGTGAGCTAATATAGTTTTATTTTGCCACCTTTGGTACACAGTACTAGCATTTGAACTACAGGTTGGGTTAGTAAATAGTCCCTAATGTGAAAAATAGGCATTTTATTTTTTTTCATTATGTGAAAAATAGGCATTTTATTTATTCTGGCAGCCAGCTCAGATGTCTGTATAATTCCAGCAAGTAACTTAAATCTCATTTCCTCTATTCCTTCTCCTGCCTTTCTTCCTAGCTAAAGCAGAATGGAGTTTGTACTTTGCATAATCCAGGAGCTTTAAGTGGGTAGTTTGCAGCCCTGTAGAGTGTAATTTGTTCTCAAAGTAATGGAGCTAATGAATTCTGGTTGTCTGTGGATGTTGTAGATGCCCAGCCTGCTTCTCCAATAAATAGCCCATTTCTCCTACAGGTCTATTGCTTGATTCTCCTCAGAGCAGTCCTAGCCCCCTTCCAGGTGGACAAGAGGCAGTGCTTGTCAGGGCATTTCTGGTGAATGGCTGGCCACCACAGCTGGCTGGCTGGTCAGACCATGTGTGACCATCAGCAGCTAATACAGCACAAACAGGTAACTTGTTAGGACCATGCTGAAAACTGCCCTTCAGTGAGGAGGTGTGGAATCAACCCCATTTCTCCAGCCAAGGGCAGTCTTGTTAGATAGACTTGGAGGCCTTCTTTGAGTCCTCTGCCTTTTTGTGGCATTTCTTTGGCCAATGGATTGCAGAGTTAGGTGAAAGCCATGATTTCTTGTCAGAGAGGTGATCCGACAGTGTAAGTCACAGTTCCTTAGGAAACAAAGCTGAGGAGACAGCATACCTTGGCAGTAGGGGTGAAACAGATTTGTAAATTAAGCTACAACTGAAATTTAAATGTGACATTTACATTTTAGGCTTATGGTCACTTTTTATGCTTATGGCTGCCAATAATCTTTCTCCTTCAAGACAGTATATTTTTTAAGAACTGTGGAGTGCTGCATAATATTTTTCATTCTCAAGGAGAATGGAAGGTTTTCTGCTCATAAGTTAAAATAAAGGAATTCTTATGAACAGATGGGTAGTGTGATGGACCCGGGTGCAGAATGTTGAGCGCAACATTGCCCCAGTGTTTTGCTGCATGAATCTCTCTTTGCTAGCTGTACAGAGTCTTCTGAATAATGTTCTGTATAAAAGTAGATCTTGTGTCATCTTTGTTAATGTATCTTCTTGCTCTTTCAGCAAGTTGTAAAATGTTTGAACCAACTACTGAAGCTTTCATTTTAGTCCTGTTTGGTTTTTTTTTGTATGGACTTTTCTGCCAGCCTGCTTCAGTCAAGCATAACACATCTCAATTTCCATCCTTCTAGTCATGCACAAAGCGCAAGACTGATTTTCACAAGTATGTGCACATTCCAATTGTACATGGCTACTTTGAGATAGAATAGTTTGTAAATATAAAAATAGTTTATATTTTAATTGAGGAAGTTAATTTCCCTGAGCATGCTGTGGAAGAAGATGTTCTATGTCCTATACCTCATCAAAAGATCCTGTCTTTCAGCATCAGTATCATCAACATAAAGAGTATGATTTGCTGGAGAACAGCGTAGGATTTTAGGTTGATATCTATAATCACCAGTGCCAGTCAGATTTGTAGTGATTGTCTCATTTCTAAGGTCTCAATCACCTCTAAACCACCTTTAAAATGCAATCATTGCAGAAAATAACTTTTAAAATAGAAAAATGACAGATTTTTAGCTAACTTTACAAATTTATGGATTCATACATTTTAATTGGTGTCCCCTTTAATGTCATGTCATTAAATCCACAATAAGAAAGTTCTTGATGTATACATCCACATAAAAGAAGTTCAGTTGAAGTTTGCTGCTAGCTAGAAACATTACTTGTAGCTTTTTCTTGTGATTCATCAAATGAATGTAACAGGGAAAGAGAATAACTGTTGTGAAAAAGTTGTTACTACAAAATACAGAAGACTTGCAATCTAATGGTGTGTTAAAACAAAAATAACCTTCAATAGCTGTTTAAAATTAGGCAGAGCTTAGTGGCTAAGCAAATATGCTTCAAGTTTTTATTTGAAAAATCAGAAACTGCTGAGGTGCAGTTCAGCCATGTCTTTTAGTTGGAAGGCTGTGACGGCGCCTTCAAGTGAGAAAACTGCTGGTGGCATCAGTAGCCAGTGCCTGCAACATACCCTAGCCCTATTTTCATCCAAGAAAAGATACACTGTCATAGATTTGTTTCATGTAGTGTGAATTCATCCTTGCCATCGGCTGGCCAAAGTGGTTGTGGGTGGTACAGAAAGCAGAATTGCATAGCAATCATTTCTGTGCAATGCTGTTTAAAGTAGGGGAAAGTTGCTGTTTCTGAAGGGAAATTTACAGAGGGTTCCTGATGACAGAACGCTTTAAAACCTCTGTCTTGCATGATACTGATGGTTTGATATTTTAAGTACATTGAACAGTGTTTAAAAACTTACTTTGATGGATGAAATACTACATTGATAATATTTTTTTTTTAATTTTGTAATTTAAGATGGCTACTTTGTAAGTGAAAGTAAATGACCATTTTACAAATACAAGTGTAATATGATAGCACTGTGTTTCAGTGAATTACAACAGAGCTCTGCTTTTCCTGACTGCTGATAAGACACGAGCAGTGTAGTGCTTTTCAGATTACTGAGCATTTAATGAATTTTGAGATGAGATTATTCAGTTCATAGCTAAGTAGTTTGAAGGTATGCTTTCTTCAAACATGATAGCACTTCATTAAAAGTTGCAGATATCATTTCAATCTTCATATCATAAGTCTTAAATTTCTTATGGGCAAACATTATTCTGAAAACATTCAGCATAGCTGGAAAAGTGAAAGTATTGATTGAAAATGTTAGAAAATCTAGTGATAACAGTTAAGAGTCTTTATTCAATATTGTAACTAACTAAACCAAAATCCCATTAATATTTGGGGTGATTTACTTTTTTAAGGTGGACAGTGGACTAACTGCCCACTGTCTGATTAAGAAATGGAAAAAGGAAAAGTATGGGGTTTATATGTTTGAACCTTTATACTGTATGAAGAATAAGTGAATAATGATTTGTAGCTTTTTTTTGCAGTACAGAATTATTTCACAAAACATAGAGATGGATTTACACATGCACAAAAATCTATTGCACTAGTCTTAGTTTCGCAGAGTGGAAAATAAATACATGGAAAGATTGTCTTCTTCCTTAATATCATCTTACTGTAATGTATACAAAATATATTAGGATAAAACAGACTTTAATGTGTGAATTTAGAAGTCTTTTAGAAAAAGAATACAAGCATGCAGGCAGTTAATTTTTTTTGTGTGTCCCTAGTAACCTCTTAATGACATTCCATGTCATTCAGTACTTTTCTCAGTCCAGTGAGTGAATAATAAAGTGATTTCCCCCTTCCTATTCCCCTGTCAGCAGGGTTGGTTGAATTGTGAAACTGCCTAAATAGTCTGTACGTATATCCTGCCATACTGTATTAATCTCTGCATAAGATTGCAGGAATACAAACATTGTAAAATATGTAGTATCATGCAGGCTCAGGCAGTTCTGTGATTGCAATACAAGAAAAGATATTCAACTTTATGGGTTTAAATTACTCTTCCATTGAAATTCTTTCCAAGCAGTATGCCTTATTTTTATTTTGGAAGTCTGCTGCTGACTTTCCAGGACTTGGTTTGGTTGCTGCAGCCTCTGGCTATTTTTGTTCTACTTCCTAAGAAACATGGATCTTGACACAAGCCTTTTCCCAATCCACACATTGTCTGGAAAATCTTACATACTACATAAAAATTAATCTACTTACCTGATGACCCAACTTCTTCCTGAAGTATCTTGGATCTCTTCCAGCATCACCAAAGAAGGGTTGTAGTTTGGAGCTATCATATACAGAACCATTGTTGAAAAAATTACTTGGTGTCTAAATTTAAACTTCATTGTTATGTGTTTAGTTATTGACCTGTGTATCTGTGAAAAGAAGTGCATTTCTTCCTTCCTCGCTCTCTTCCTCTCTCTCCCACCAAGGGAGGTCGGGTCCTCCTGCTACCTTTCTGCCTTTGTCCCCCATTAAAAATAGAGCTCCTCCACTTCATTAGCATTTTCCTGAGTAGCTCAGCCCCATTACACTGGCTCACAAGATTCACTTTCCTCTCTTGCCAGCATCCCTACAGACTTCTTTGTCCTAGATAGCACTTCCCTAGTGAGACACCAGATGACTTAAGGAGATTAGACAAGGGTGACCAGTTCTGTGGGAAGAAAGAGGGAGGTGTCTGGGTTCAGTTTGCATGGGAATCCTCCTGGTAGGCACAAACTCTCAACTTCCCCCTATGGAAGAGTCCAACAAAACACTTTCAATGGGGATAGCAGGTTTTTGCTTGCAGCAGAAATTTTCTTTTTCAGTTGAATCAGAGTCTGGATTAGTGCTAGTTTTTAGTCATCTGGAGATTTTCTCAAAGAGCTACTGTTCTTGTGGGATTATTTTCTTTTTTTCTTTCTTTCTTTTTGTTATTACCCCATTGGGTTGATTTTGCATTACCCCTGTGGTAAATTGTCAGCGCAGTTTGGAGAAAAGAAAGCAAATCTAGCAATATACCCACCTACTGCTGTCAGTCCGAAAGTCTATAGGCCTCTGAACAGAGTAGATTGGAAGTGAAGGGACTCAGCATGTTTTGTGGGTATTGATGTGGTTACTCAGTTGCCTTTGTTCCCTACAGATGGTTAGTTAAAGGTTCAGTAAAATGGTAAGAAATTCAGAACTCAGGAGTATTTTATCCTTTTTTCAGCTCAGCAATGGTAGTGAGTATTAGGCTGGGTGTGGGGAATGTCCAGTAAGATGTACAGATCTTTCCTTCACATGATTCATGTGCATTTTCTTCTGAAAGAAAAAAAGAAGGGATCTCTTTATTTTAGAAATGTCCCAATTAAGAAAACTGTCCAGCTTTGTTTTGAAATTCTTTCAGTTTAATTCTACGGTATGTACTACCTCCATTGAGGTGGTTGTAATCTTTTTGTTAATACAGGAGACAAACTCAGATACAAAAAATATTCTACCAATTAACTCTGAAGTGATTATTGATAATGTAAATAAATAATCGTACTACTAAAACAGTAGTAAGTGTGAATTCTTAGTGAAGTATCAGAATTTCCCAGAGAAGAGAGTAGATTTTTTTCTGATTTGTATATGGGCAAACTGAGCCACCAGAGGTCACAGAATAGTTGGCAGAGCCAGAAATAGAGCTCAGGCTTTTCTACTTTCAGCTCAATGTTCTTGTCACTGGATACCACCAGATGGTCTCCAGATTATTCAGTAAATAAGCCTCTGCATCCTCCATAAATATTCCGCCAAAGCCAACTGGCTGTGTCTCTCGCTTGCTAGTTCCCAGTCTGTGCGAGTGGCTGACTTGGCAGGTAGTGCTGTAGCTGGCCCCATTGAGCAATTCTCTTCTCTGCAGGTTCTCTGGTTTTACCAGGCAGGACAATGTCTTCTCTGCTCCTGATTTTAGCAATTCTTCTCTTCATCTCAAGGAACTTTTTATTTTTTAGTGTAAGACTTTTCTGTGTATGCATGAGGCAAACAATCTTATTTAAAGAAAACCAAACTGATAACTGTCTGCAGATGTGAGAAAAGCATCTGAAGAAATACTTTTATCTTCTTTTAAAATCTAGGTGACTTCATTGCATCTGTGTGCCTTGAAAGTCAGAGGGTAGAAATATATATGCGTGCACTTGTGGCTCTGTGTGTTTGTGTGTGTGTGTAGCATAAATACCAGATGGAAGAGGAGGTTCATGACTACAAAACAAACTGTTTTCTAGTCTCTCTTAAATAATTTCTTCACTTCCTAGTTTGTAGTCCTTTTTTTTCTCTATCTGTTCTGCTGAGGGTTTTCGTGGGTCTTCAGTTCTTCACAATTTTGCCTATACAATAATATGTGCCTCATATAGAAGTGTCCAAACTAACCTTTACATGCCACTGTTCTGTTGGCGAGTTTAGCAGCAGAAGTCTAAATGCTGGCCAACAGCAGCTTTCCTCAATTCACACTGCTGCCATTGTTGTGCTGCCAGTATTTTGAAAAAAAAAGCAGTTTTTTCCAAAGTAGACAGCTACAGGAGCAAATTCACTGCAGGAGCTGCAAGGTGGATGAGCCAGCTGACTGGAATGGACCTTTGACTGGTACTTCCCAAAACTGGGTAAAGCAGTCGACTGGCTGGAGGCAGGGCTGCCGTTCACAAGGACCTTGGTACACTCTACAGGGCTGGGCTCCCAGAAATCTCCAAGAGTTCAGCAATGAGAAGTGCTGTGTCAAGCACCTGGGACAAAAAAAACCCTGGATTATCAGTGTGGACAGGACACCACCTGTCCAAGTATCTTCTCCACTGAAAGTTACCTTAGAGGTCTGAGAGAGACATTAAGCATTGAGTCAGCAGTGTCTTGTGCGTACTGAGTAGCATTAGGAAGAGTGTCAGCTGGTCAGGGGAAGGGATTATTCCTCTCTACAGAACACTCATGAGATCTTGTCTAGGGGTTGTGTCCAATACTGCATCCACCCCGAAATGTCTGAAAGCTGCAGGAAGTCCAGTGGAAGAACCATTAACAAAGTTAGTGAGGAAAAGGATTGAGCCTGGAAAGAGAAGGCTAAGGCATGACTTAATAACAATCAGCCCCCATTTAAAAGAGGGAGTTACAGAAATAGAGCCAGGCCCCTCTCAGAAGTGCACAGGTAAAAAGAGATAATAGTCTCACATGCAACAAAGGAAGGTCATATTAGGAGAAAAAAATCACTTTGGCCAGACATGATCAGGTGGTCCAGAAAGGCTGTGACATCCCCATCCTTGGAGACTTGTCATGACTCAGCTGTAAATGTGATGTGAGTCCTGTTTTGAGCAGGAGGTTGGACTGGGTGATCCAGAAACCACTTCCAATATAAATTTCTTTGTGTTTCTGTGCCTATACCTGGTTCTTGCCAGAGATGTGTGTCCTTGTGGGGTGAGACTTTGGAGCACCAGTAACAAGTGAGATTGATCTACATCTTTCTTGCAAAGACAGTACAGCTATATATAATGCACGTCACACAGTCAAGAAGTCTAAAGCAGTAAGCACCCTGCATATATATTTGTTTTGTTTTCACCTAAACTTAGAGCTTGAACAACTTGAAGATGGAGCTTGTACTCTTGGTTTACAAATCCTTGAGATCATGGTGAAAGAGAAAGAGCAGCTGTGAAACAACATTCAAGTTATATGGATGGAATCACCAACAGAAAGCATTTAGATTAGGATTAGATTAATTGTTGTAACTCAGCTGTGTAGATCCCAGTTGTATCAGAGCCAAGCACACCTGTGAAGAAGTGACCAGGGTGATATAAGGTGGTAACAGAAGGAGAAAGCATGAACTGGTGTCAGATTTGCTCCCCTGTTACACCTAGCCTGGTTGAAACTGTTTCCCACTGCAAGCACATTTCTGGTATCCTCCTTCCTGTTATGTAGGTGTTGGCCACCATCCTTAACAACTTGAAGGCAGCTCACTTAGAAGTAAGATGCAGAGTTTTACAGGGCCAGAACAATATAGGAATCACATACCACAGAAATTACAGGTCCCACTTCAAGGGACAGTGTGTTCAAAAATGTTTCATGTAAAGGGAAGAGTGAGAGTATTAAACTGGCTGCTTTAACAATCTCCACATTAGCAAGGTCTCTCCAGTGACTTGTTGCTTCTGCTGCAGCTCTTCCAGGCATTCTTGTCTGTTGACTGGTGTTGTCCTCAACCACTGCTTTTCTCTCTGCAGTAAAGGAGCCCAGCTACTCTGCTATGAATTCTTCCATCTCCCCAGACTTTAACTGAAAATTGGAAGATAGGGCAATTCATCTGCCTTTGTCAGCTTCAGAGTTCATTTGGTTTAAAAATAAGTCATAAGACAGAGGTCAGCTGCCATTTCATGCAAATCAGTGTCATGGTTTCAACTTAATAATTTTGGTACTGTGCAAATTGTTGCTCATTTGTTGCAGTCTGCTCTCAAGTTTCTCTGCCTGACCTCTAGATGCCCCAAAAAGTACATGCAAAATGAAGGGGGGAGGAGGAGAAGGGAGAGAAATGTTTATTGAAAACTCTGCTAGGATTTTCACAATTTACCAGTGTTGGATATGCAATTTTAATGTTTCAGTTTTAAAAATCCTCAGTAATTAAGTCCACTTAAAACATGAGGACAGCAAGGAATTCTATGGAACCAAATCAGTTGTTTCTTGCAGTGTTTCTTTGTAGGTACAGACATGTATCATCATGCTCTATGATTATTTTATGTATGAAACCCATGGGAAAAAGAGGTAGGGATTTCTTACCACTATCATCAAAACTGGCTTTGGAGTCTTCCAGTTGTGTTGACATTGGAAAATGTAGGCTCAAGAGAACAGGGATAATGTGTTTGTGGAGTGCTGTCGAGTTTGCTAGCCTTAAAAGTAGACATTTTGATGCATGATACACACACCCACCTGACAAATTATATTGTCCCTCCGATCTTTTGAGTTTTTTCTAATGGCGGAATTGAAGTGCAATTTGCAAGTTACTTGGAACTTCTGGAGAAGAGGATTGTTCTACATGAAGGGAGAAAAATACAACCCTCATCTACTGAGAAGAATGTGACAGAGAAGAGTGTTTACACAGGCTTATGTCACGCTCAGCTGTACACTAAAACAGCTGCTTGCTCTAATTTAAGACTAAGAGCATTGGCAGTGTCCACTAAAAACACTGGACCTATTGTGTTAGCAGTCCAGATAACCAGTAGTTGGCATCTAGGCTACTATTTTCTTTCTTTTTTGTTTTTCTTTTCTTTTTCATTTTTCTGGTCCTCTCCATGACCCTAGTTGCAGAGCCATTCAAAAGCAGTTTTTATTTTCATGTTTTTACACAAATATACACATGCATGCCAAATTTGCCTTACTTTTCACTATTATCAAACATTTTTAATCTGAGACCATAAAAGAAGATAGGACCATAAGCTCACTGGTTTCTTCCTACAACATTTAATGGATTAAAAAAACCCTAAGGATTCTAGTGTAACCTTTACCTTTAAGTATTCTTTGCTTTAAGCACAGAATTTTGATTTTAGTGGTTCACCAGTTAGTATAATGTTTTATTTCTAGAGAAATGTTAGGAGCATACTTTCAGGTATTTTTTTCAGCTACTGAAATCCTATGCCTGATTTTATAGGGTCAGGAGCTACTCACCTTTTTAAAACATCAGGTTCTGTTTGGCACCTGGGGCCTCTGCAAAATACACAAGCTGACTTGAAGGGAAACACTTCACTGAAAATACTGAGTTCACAAAACTTTTGAGCAGAGGGCACAAAGCTCAAAGTCTTGTTTGTGAAAGAGGTTTTGACAGCAAAGTCTCCTGAATCTGCCTCTTTACTTATGCCTGCCATGTTCATAATTTTTTTTTGTTTCTTTTCCTTGAACATAATAGAGATGATACAGTCTTTTGCATAGTTCCTTCCTTGTTATTGGTCCCCAAAGATCTCCTACTGAAATGATCCTTGCACACTGCATGTGAAAACAAATCTGGGGGATTCCAGCAACCAGGCTTCAACAAATGAGGATTCTCCATCCAAAACTATTAACTCATCGTCAGAAACTGAGCTCTTGTCAGACTGAAAAACAAACCAATTTCCACATATATCTCATTTAAAATAATAATATTTTAAAAAACCTTCTTAGAAGTACTATCCTTTCTCTGTGGAAAGACAGCAATGGTATGCCACCAAATGTCATCCTAACTTAAAGGACTGGACAGCCTGAAAAGAAGAAATCCCACTTCCCTCATTCCCTTGAAGGACCTCCTCTGGCTTTTAGGTTAAATAGAAAGAAAATCAGATGGAGTCATGGCTAAGTCTCCAAGGTTTGCCAGTCAAGGTGATCCTGGCTCCTCATTCCAATACCAACATCACATTTTTGTTTCTGGAGAAACACAAGAAATGAGGGAAACCAGTCTTTTTCACTCCTGCACATGTAGAAAACACACATAAATGACACCAAATACAGTATATTCGTTTTCTCTTTCCTCAGATGGTGTGGCCCTAGTTGATGTGACTGTTCAGAGAGAGAAGTGTACTATAGGAATTTAAACCATTGTGTAGAGAAGATATTTTACTAATAGTATTGATCAGAAGCAGATCAAATCTTTTAAGCTGTTACATTATGTTATACTTTATGTTGTTTTCAAGGAAAAAAAAAAAAAGGCAATGCAGAAGCCTCAATAGAACAGAGCAAAAGAAATTTAGCTGGTGTTTTCATTTTTGCCTAGTGGACTTGTTGCACAAGATGCCTTCAAAGTGTTTCAAGGTTTTCTGATTCCCATAAGGTTTTTATAGTATAAGTGGTAGGTTTGAGGCATTTTCTGTTAGGTATCACTTTTTGCAAAGTTACTTAACTTTGCAGAACCTAAGATAGGTGCAAAAAGTTCCAGTTGATGGAGATGATGTGAAAAACAAATGCATAGAAAATCTTTAGAAAAAAAATGAAAACCTATCAGATCCTATAAAATAGACCTAAACAGAACCAACTGTAAGTAACAAAAAGAAGTTCAGGAGCAGTTTGCAAAACAGGGCTGCTGCAGTAATCAAGAGGATCTCTCTGGAGCACCAGCCAGAGTGAACACTGACGGATAGCTTTAATGTGATGTTTGCCTGAAGTTAAATAGTTGGAAAATAAACTCAGTGAGTTTATTTCAATGTGTTCAGGATGCCTCCTGCTATGGGGGGTAATCTGAACTGTGTGGCGAGGGAATGCAAATATTTTTTTATTTTTATCTAGGAGAGGAAGTTCTATTCTATTCTAATTCTATTCTAATTCTATTCTATTCCTATTCTATTCCATTCCATTCCATTCCATTCGAAAAACAAAAGTGTTGGACCATCTGGAGACTCTGTCCAGTGACAGGATAGGTGCCCATGAAGACAGAAAATCCAGGTGCTTTTTGAAGGCATAGGAAAACTGGCAGTGAAATCTAAAATGAAGTTCTCACAAAAAACTTTCCCACTACTCTCAGGTCATATATGCACCTCAGTACATTCTGTTGCTTCAACAGAACTTAAAAGAACTAAGATCACCTACAACTGAACGTAAAGGAGAAAAATTGAATAATCTAAGATCGTTATTATTTTAGTAATTGTGAAAAAGAAAATTAATGTCTTGCCCAGATCATAAAGAAAGATACAGAGATCAGAGACAACACTTATTTAGAATATATTTGTTTATTTAATTATCCATGGTTGTGTTTCATTTCATGTTTATAGGATCTTAGTGTTTAAAGTCCAGAAGCAGTAGTCAGACTATCAGTATGAACTGTTGGGAAAAGAAACTCCATCTCTAATACAAGTATTTTTTTTAAATCACATCCTTCCAATATAGTAAATAAGTACAAGGTAAAATGTGTTGGTGGCCATCTAAAGAAAAATATAGACTGTAGTAATTTTTTGCATTTATATAACATATATATATATATATATATATATATCATAAGGATTCATGATAAATTTCCATTTACTATGAGGGACAAACATAGATGTATTTTTTAACTCTTTAAGACATTATGAAAAATGGAGATGTATAATGATTTAAAGATGCATGAGGTAAAAGACAATGTAGCTACAGGGTAGTACATTTGTACATACTAGCACAATAACAACATGCTTATCCTGTGACATTTCCCCTTTTAAGGCAGGATTTAGTGGATTGGAATGGATCACAGTACCCACAGAAACTGCAGAGCATATTCTTGCAGGAACCTAAACCTGCAAAATGCTCAGGGATCCTCCAAACAAAGGAGACCAACTGGTTCTTTAAGGGAAAGGCCCTTCCAGTTTGAACCATTTGCTCTTACTCACTGGTACTGGCACCCAGACAACGTATCCCTCCCTCATACATTCCTTTCTCACTAGATATATAGTTATTCCTTTACATGTTGTCATAGTTTTAAGATCCTGACTCAGATTTCCTAAATACCATCTAAGACAACTGTGTATTGCCTTTTCAGAAACAAGAGTTAGGGGTAGCCTGGAAGGAGACACAGTTGCTCTCCACTCTTAACTTCTTTTTTACCATGGCCAGTGGCTCTGTGCATGAGGAGATGCAGTTCTCTTCAAGAGAAGGTTTTTTTAAAGGATTTCTTAATAGTACAGATTTCTGTTAATAAGAAGTTCCTTCTTTTAGACTTCTGTGGCACTTTGCATCTGTGGAGTCAGATGGTCACTTCTTTGAGCCAGGATGACACACTTGGTTCCCAGCTTCATTTTAAGTGTTGCTTCATTCATGTCTCCTGCTGCAACACTTCCAAGCTTGGTGAAACTTAAGAGGAAGCTGCTGCCAAGTCAAACCTTTTTACCTCATCTCTGCCATTGCAGAGTCTGGACTGTTGTGGGCAACCCTGGGATAGCAGTACACGATGGAAGAGGTCAGGGAGGAGTGTCCCCCACTCAGCTGTGCAAACAGATGCTGCTGTGCTGAAAATGGTGCACTCCTCAAGGCATGGAATGTACCTCTTGTGAACTGAGTACGCCGAGAATCGTGAGATGCCCAGATCAATAACAGACATGTACATGTGGCTGTGTTGTCTGACACACACCTCTGCACACGTGGAAGTGCAAGTTCTCTCTGTTTTTACCTAGGCTGGAAAGAATTCATCTAGTTCTTTGGAATTCCTGACAGAATATGGGCAAATTCTTCTATGTGCTTCTTACTGCCTTTCTTTTTATCCATCAGATTTCACTCTTTAAAGTGATTTTTCTATACTTTAGGTCTGTTCCTCTATAGGAGGACTTGCTGGACTTGCTTATGAAGATTTTCGTGATTTAGTGAATTTTAATTAAGAATTCATTAGAAATCTGTAATAAGAGTTTTGCTTATGTTTAAAGACAGTTTATAGTTGTTCTGTATTAATGCTAACATTTTGAAAAAGGGCATCTCCTTCCTCATTTTTTTTTATTTTCATTGATTTGTGCTCTTTTTTAAAGCTAGGATTATGAGTGAGATGGAACAGTATATAAATATAATAATTACTACAGAAGCTCTTATGACATGAGAAATTTTAAGTTTATTAAATTTTAATGAGTTAAATTTTAATGAGAAATTTTAAGTTTATTATCTGAAAGGCACAATCACATGGAATGGCACAGCCAGTAAAAAAAAAAAACTGCATCAGTTTTTTTGAGTTTATATTCTTTTCCCTTATCTTCTATAGGTCCTTCTGATTAAAAAAAAAAACCAAAAAACAAGAACACTGACCGTGAGCCCTCATGTCTGTGACATGTACATGCTGAAAGGGTTACAACTGTGGCAAAAGATATTGTAGTGAAGTCTTCAAATAGGAATCAGGAAAGATTGAGTTGTGGTCATGAATACTGGGAGTGTGCAGCCACTTCACTGTTTTGAGCAGAGGTTTTGGTAGCATTTCTCATCAGGAGGTCTGTGATCTTTTGCTGAGGCCCATGGACACAGCGCTGCTTCTGCTGCTTTCAGGTTCAAGAGTTCACCACTGACATTCACAGTGTGAGGGCAAACAAAGTCTCTCTACTCAGAATTGGTCTAGAAGATGGCTAGCCAGCTTTGTCATCTGACTTCAGAAGCACCCCACTGTGCTTGGTTTGGGAGGGTTGCTTCATTCTTTATTCTCACAAGTAAAGGTAGACTTCTTTAGAAATTGTTACAGATTAAGTTTCAAGAACGTTAAACAGATTTTTGTTTTGCTTTCCACTTCTAGGCAGAACCATTTCTTTTAGGCTTTAAAAATGAATAATGATAATTTCAGTTGTTTCCCAAATAAGTGTAAATCTCCAACTTTCATTTTGATTGTGAAAAACTTTGCTTTGGTATGCTGTGTGGGTATAGTAATTTTTAGTGATCATTTAATGTCACAGTTTAAATCTTTCATTTTTTCAATTTTTTTAAAATGTGCTTATGATTAATTTAGTAGAGGGAAACTGTATTCTTTCTCTTTAAAATGGAAACTTAGGTTGCCTTCTCTTTCTCATAACAGAATTGGCCAAGTACAGATATGGTATGATCAAGTATGAAGCTATTTCAGGAACTAAGACTTAAGAAAATTAATCTGTGACAGTTTGCAGAAGAAAGGGTTAAGATTTGAGCACAAGTTTTTATGGGTTTAACTTCCCTGGGAGGTGGAAGACTTAGGAAAATCATGTTGATTGCTTCAAAAATCCCTTTTCCACAGACATTCATGGAGTACTGTAGCTGAAGTATTCTGTGGGATCGTTTGAAAATAAAGTGATGTATTCATGTTGATTAAGGGAAAGTGTGGTAGCAATTTAAAGAAAACATTATAAGATTAGAAATTACAATAATTGCTTCAATCTGATAACTGAAGTTAGATCAGTGAGCGCAATACCATCTTCGTGCTTTTTTTCTGCTGTATCCATCAGAACACAGGAGTTGCATAGGAAGGAGTTTCTAGGAATACTCTTGAATCTTTCTGAAATAAGTCAAGTCTTTTATCTGTGTGTGTATGTGTGTCTATTTGGGGGTAGGCTATTACTGGGCTTTTCCATGGTACTTCTCTAAATGACTTTTCATTGTTTTCTCAGTACAACATATTCCAGGTAATACAACGTGTGAGCTGGTATCTTCTGTGCAGGTACTGGGCATTCCTTTTAGACTTGGATGTCACTTAGACTTATGTGTCACACTTGTGCTGTGCAGACAGTGCATGCTCTGAGAATCCTTCATAACAAACAGTATGTACCACTGCAGTTGAAGAAGGACACTTAAAACCTGGACATGATTTTGCTGCGTGAGGCTATTTTAGTACTAAGGAAATCTTTGTAAGAAACTGTGCCTCTGTGTTCTTATATTTGCTTCTAGAAATTCAGCTGTTGAAGAAACATTGTGCTGTCTTGAGAGGGCAGTCATATTGGAAAGTGCAAGTGTTTTTCTGCGCCATGATGCAATATTGATTTTTTTTTCTTCTTTCCTCTTAAATGAAGTGTAAGAATAAATATTTGTGCCTAGAAAGATTTTTTTCCATAGAAATATGTTAGACAGATTTTGGTTTTGTAGTGGTGTATTCCATGTTTCTGAATACACAGATATATTATATAATTAAAAATATATATTTAAAAATTATGTGAGAACAGATGTTTCAGAGATACAAGCTACACTTAGCTGTTATAACCTGATTTAGCTTAGTTTAAAAGGATTACTGTGGCTTAAGGAATTGGTTTCCTGTGGTAACATCAGAATGCATACATTACATGCAGTTACAACTTACCAGGGATTGTACTTATTCATGTCCATCTTAACAATAATACTGTGGTGACTTGGTGTTCTTTACATAAAGCACCGAGCAATTTCCAGGTAATTACTGTATATTCAGGGTGAATGGGACTGTATAAAAATGAGTTATCTGTGTATTCTGGTATTTTGGAATTGCCACTTTTTTTTTTTTCTCCTTGAATTAGTCCTGGCAAAAATAGTAGGTTTCATGACCTGCAGGTGTAGAGAGGTGGGTTTCTTTCATGCTTGGCGGTGTCCATTCTTGCCTGCTACTTTCACTGCCAGTGTGTTGCCCTCTTGCTACGGCAAATAGGAGCTCTTGCCTGGCCTTTCAAAGCAGCAGAAGGATGAATGCCTTAATACAGTCTAAGTGGGTCTTCTGACAGTGCACAAATGGCATTTTGAAGTCCACAAAAAATTACATTCAGGCTTTAATCTTCAATATTTACACAGGCCTTTGGGCATAATCAGAAAACACTGCTAACCATATCCGAAACAAACATATAATACTGTCAAGTAAGAAAACTATGAGTAAGCATTCTTCTGTCTATCTTGATTTACAATAACAACAGGAAGTATATATACTTTTAATGAAGCATTCTAATAATTTAAGTCCCTTACTGTTTATCTGTATTTAAACATTACAAAATGAAAGAGTACAGTTTGGTAATTCTAAATATATCTTGATTGTTTATTGCAGTGGGGTCTCTTTTTCTGTGAAGTTCCTTATTTTGCAGCCATGACGAAACTACTGATTAGATATTGTAGTTTTTCCCTTTTCCATAATGACACAAATACATCAACATTGTAAGAACACGCATATGTGAAAGAACAGGTCATTTGAATTAGTAAAATTTTAAAGTTCTTCATAATCTACTGATTTGAGTCCTAAGTGCATTTGGAGGGGAGGAGGGCATGTTCTAGTGGTCAAGTTAGCAGCTAATACACAACTGCTAACTTGAGTTCAGTCAGAACTACAAAATTGATAAATATCATCTCAGAGGTTATTATAAATACAGCTGCTCATTAATTTTTCAGTACAGCAGCCTTTTATCTGGAAATGCTGACTCACTGAAACTAAAAGTTTTTAAGAATGCAAGAAAACTTGGAAGAGTGTTTCCTAACAAAACTGTCTGCTAAATGTGCAGCCAGGGAGAGCTTCCAAGGCAGACAGTCAGAGCACTCATCTGGGAAATTCAGATTCCTGCTCTGCCTGATTGTCAGTCAGAGAACAGAGTAAGATATCTCTTTCCCCAGAGGACTGACAGGACCACCAACTCACTGCATTTGCAGGAATTCTCTTTGGTTGAGATACTAAGTATAAGCTTAACTAATGTATATTAAGGCGTACATACTGGATTTTTAAGCGCACGTACCTTAAAAAGCTCTGCTGCTGGGAAAGTGAACAAATACAGCAGCAGTTCATGGTGTTGTCATTTTACTGTCCAAACAGAAAACAAAGGTTGCTCTATAAGGAAAAGTTATCTTAATCCATTAAAAAGCAGACAATCTTGGCTCGCTTGAGCTGATCTTGCTAAAATGCCTATTTCCTCAGCACAAAGAGCAATAACCAGGAAATTACAAGGTCAGCTATCACGCTCTTTGTCCCTTTCACTTGCTAGAAAACACTTTCACCCTCAGCTAGTTTCCTCTCAGAATCACAGCCGGCACACCAGGGCCCTTGGTTGGAAAAGGGTGTGGTCTTGGCTGCTGTGCTGCATGGCTGGATGCTGATGTGTTTTGCTGATTTGTAATGATTTACATGCTGCATACTTCCATACGCGATTCTATAGTCTCAACTCTTACTCTGTTAAGTGCTGTAACAACTTGTAAAGGGCAGGGTGAAAAATGACAGTTCTCAACTTCATTCTTACAGAGAAGTTAGGAAATTAAAAGAGCAAAAGAACCTCTATGTAGGGATGTCGGATGGTCATGGTACATTTTTCAGGATGAAGCTATGAGTGTTGGATCTAGGGTATGCTGAGAGGATAATGTGAAAAAATGTAAGACCATTCCTGTTTCTGAATCTCAAGAAAAACACAGCCTTAAATAAAACTACCACATAAATAAAGTCTCAAGTCTTGTATGAGAAACCAAATAAAAATAAGTAAGTTGTGTTCATATAAAGAATAGTTTAAAAATTCCTTGACCATAGAAAATATCAATTCTTAGAAACGGAGCATCTCTTAGGAATTTTGTTGAAATAAATAGATGCCTAAAATGGGGATTCATGACTTTATTTGACAATTGTACCAGCTCCTCATCAATCTTTTTAGGCAAAGCCAGAATCAAGTTATAAAAATCGACCTTCTGTTTATCTTTGCAGTTTAATAATTTGCAAATTATCATTCTTACTGATAGCATTCATAATAATCTCCTTGTGTAAGCATGTGTACATTCCACTGAGAGTATTTGTGCTGTTCATCTAGGATGATTAGAAATTGCCGGGTTGAGTATTCTCTGAAAGTTTTACAAAATGCTTGCCTTGTCTTTATGCAAGCATATATTGAAATCAAGATATTGCTTACATTCTTCTTATGCAGTGGTGTTACTAAATTGAGAAAAATGTCATTTTTGGCTGCAGCTGAATTTCGATTGATTTTGTATTGAATAATTCTAACTTTAGAAATGGCAAGTCAAAAGGGGAAAAATAGTTCAATGTTAAATAATTAAGGATTATTTTTAAATTAGTATTTCAGGAGTGAGATAAAATTTGGCAGTATGAAAAAAGCATAATAGGTATGTTTTGGCTTTTAGGATTAGTAACAGACTATTGTGTAAAGTCATTCTCTGTTACCTCTATTGTTGTGAAATCAAGGATCATTTTTTAATTTGACTAATGATGCTACAAGTTAGAAAGTCAAAAATACCTTAAAGCCAAATTAACAAAATGGAGATACATTAAAATATGTGAGCTAAGGTGAAATAAAGCTGCCTTAAAAACCCCAGAGCACAGGGAGAGCAGAACCCTATGGGAACAGATGTTTGGGTTTGTTGGATTTTTTTACAGAGACCACTCTTAATAGTTATAGGCAGAAATGAATGTGGATCTTTTAGTCCCTCTCAACTAGAGTGCTTTCCTTAATAACACTTCTTTTCTGCTACTTGACCACCATAGAAGAACTAGAAAGACAGGTAACTCTAGTGCTAAATCTCCAAGATCAAACACCATTCTTCCTCTTACCTGCCATGCTAATTCCAGAGGACCAATGGGTCCCATGAGTACTTTTCCCATAGTTACTGTGAGGGTGGTGCTGCGACTGATTTACAGAGCAAAGATTCACTTACATGATAAATGTTGGAAGTCACAAAATGTTTACAATTTTTTTTTTTTTATTTTGTCTAACTACTGCAAATTTTCTCCTTTTTTATCAGCAAGGAAACAGAGTTATGACATTCTCTACCAGATTAATTGGATGTCCAATTGGAAATTGTGGAGAAAGAGGAAAACAAAATTTTAGTGACTACATTCACTCCTTACATATTCTGAGATGCTTTTGCTTGTCTCTCGCTGTTCATTTGTTTTCTCCTCAATACTTTACATTGTTAAAATCTGAAGGTAAACCATCTTAACCAAATTTACATATTTGTTTCCCTGCCCTTTAAAATAATCAGAATGTCTGCTGAAGATTTTAAGTGAGTTACACACACTGATGCGGCTCAAGTGAAATACTTTCCACATTAAAACACTTTGTTGATTGAGAGGTCTTTAGGATATCAGAAAACAAATGAAGAAAGTAAAAGTTTTAGACTGCCAGGGAAAATTAATTAAAAATCACTCTTTTATGTATTTTTTTTTCCACAATACAGTCAAAGTCACAAGGCAGCATCAGTCAGGGCACTTTCTTAATTGCCAGAGGGTTAGCTGTGATGGTTGTGAATTCTTGTCAAGTGAAGAAATTAGTCATTAAAACTGACCTTTTTTCCTTCAAGTTTCGTAAGTTTCTCTTAAGAATGCCTAATTTCCTGTTAGGAATATTTATTTTATTCGTTTTCTCATATTCAGATTATTTGGAATGCTTTACTTCTCTCCAAACTCTTGCTTCTCCTTCTCCTCCCAGCTGTATACTGGAATAGATAACCAGTTTAAAATAAAAAATAACCTTCCATCTACTCCTCATATTAGAGTAAGCTGGTTTTTAATACAGTACATAAAGTAAAATCAAAATCATGTTGAAAACATGTATCTTGCTTGAGAGCTAGCATGACAAGGAGACAGAGCTCCTGAGGAGACATTCAGGGATGGAGAGAGAGAGACAGAGAGAGAGACAGAGAGAGACAGAGAGAGAGAGAGAGAGAGAGAGACAGAGAGAGAGAGAGACACAGAGAGAGAGAGAGAGAGAGAGAGAGAGAGAGAGAGAGGGATGGATGGATGACGAGAAAGTCAGAGTCTCTTTTCTGGTACAAAGGATCTAGTCATGGGCTAGATCTCTACCATATCATAGAAGCTTTACAAATAGGAGATAAATTAAATGTTCTTTAGGTTGAAATATGTCGCTGATTCAAAACTTCAATGCCATTTGAATGTGGAACCTAAGCACATTTTTGAGTAGTGTTTCAAAAATGTCTATATCTCTAAAGGTGGGAATGTTGAATCTGGTATTAATTGAAGTACAGCTGTGTTCTTCAGGCAATTTCTCAAAGAGGGTGCATATGTAGAAGATTCTTCCTCACAAGCTGTACTTTTAGAATAGAAAAAAAAATGGACCTGGACCAAAACAGTCATTGTGGTGAGCATGTTCCCATCTTGTGTTCTTACTTGCTCTGGAGGATATTCTCAGCTGAAGGCAGATGTTTTTAAGGTTGCTGCTTCTCCTTCTGCTGTTCTTGTTGGTTGGCTTATCCTCCAGAAAGGAAAGAATCATTCCCACCCAGCACCTTCCTTGTTTGCCGTTTCTCTTAGTCATGTTTGCTACCTACCCTTGTCCTTAAGAAGCCGGGGAGAAACTTCTCTTTACAGCTTCCACTCCTTTTGTCAGGCAAAATCTCCAATCGTCCGCTCCCTGGGATGGTTGGATTAGAAAAGCTGATTTATCTTTGGCAATAGCTACTTGTTTTTGTCCTAGAACACCACAGTCTTAAGCTTTATGATTCCCTTTCATTAGCCTGTTGCCCATAGTTTCAGTGGTTTGGGGAATCTGGCTCAAATATAAAAAGTTTATTACAAAGAAAAGTTTTATAAGCAGAACTTGTTTTCCAGATCATCTTCAAAAACCATTATTGCTACATTTGAAACTTAGGTAGTTTCTTAGGATTATTGCTTGGAAATTTGCAGGCGAACCAACAATCACAGTGTACTTTGTAGTTCTTTCATTGCTGATATGGCTATAATTGCTTTTTTATGTTTGTATGGGAGAAATATTCTCAGTTCATATTTGCACTGTTATTGAATTGCAAAAAAATAACAAAACATCTGGCCATATACTTGACCTACTCACGTTGAATGTGCCAACAGGGACTTGAATCATTTCTGTCCAAAGCACTACCCAGTTGCTCAATCCAAATTGACTCCAAGAACAGGTATTTCCAGTAGTGTGCTGTACTTCTGCTAGCATGACTGACTTATTACAGTCTGATTTACATTAAATACTGAAATAGGAGTGTTACAAAAATCCCCCATTTCTTAAAAAAATCATAACAGTAATACGGCAAATTCGTAGGCTCATGATCCAGATTGTTCAGAAAAAGAAAAAGTATGATGGAACACTGGAACTGATTGCCGTGATAGAATATTTAATAGTTTTCAGCTAACATAGAGTAGTTAATAAAATGGATAGCAATACACTGGTTTTCCCTCTTTTTATCATTCTACAGTGATCTGGGTAAGACTGATTGTTTATTGTCTCAAAGAAAAAAATGAAACTTTTGAAGAAAAAACAAAGACATGCTGCATTTCTTTCTTTGGACTCTTATAAGCTTGCCCTGGCTCTCTGAGTGGTATAACCAAGATATATAATGCCAGATAAACATAACCATCTGAAAAGTGAATGTAATGATTCAGTATAGAGCTATGACATGCTTTGGTTGCACCTTAAGTACTTTGTGACCTGTGCTTGAGCAATTTTGGAAGAGCATGTGAGTTTTTCTTACTGTTTATGCTTAGAAAGAGATATGGAAAACACTTGTTTTCCATGGGATATCAGTGTAGAACTTAAATAACTTAGCAAAAAAATAGATATTTTTTTCATACATCATAAAATTCTAACTGGTTTTGTAAAGCCAAAGAGAATCTCTTGTCCCATTATTTAGTGATGTATTTGATTTATCTCAGTTAAAAGTTTTAACTCCAAGTCAGTTAAAGCATAGTCTGTGCATGTGCAGCTGGTGTTTTCCTTGGGCACTGTCAGTGCCCAGGGAAAGATTGGACACCCATCCCAATGGTGTCTCCGTCTCTATCCTACTTCTCAGCACTGGCCCAGCTGAGTTCCCACTCCTCAACTGAGGCAGGGAGGGTTTCTGTGCAGGGCACTGCCTTTCCTGTGCAGTGGCCCTTGGAAAGAGGAGAGAATGACCATTTTCAGGGAGCTGCTCCGTGTGGGGGGTGGGTGATTGCCTCTGGGGAAAGCCAGGAATTGTCTCTGTCATCCTCTGGCTCGGGCATCCCATGTGGTTTGGCATGACAGCATGGGAGTCCTGAGTTAGACAAGAGTGACTGGTTTGTTTTACAAACCATTAGGGAAAAGTCAGTGCATCCACAAATAAGGCACATGCTTTTCTTCAAAGACTTTTTAGGGTGTCAGTGCTGACACTAAATGCTCTGGATTTGGAAGAGCAGTTTGGATGCTGAATATGCAGATAGATGTGCTACATGCTAACTTTATTTTACAATAAATTTTATTTCTCATTTTTCCTAAGGTCTGAGATAAGTAGCAAAATATGAATGATGGGGACATACTTTCAGATGTCAACACTTTATCTGTTGACTTAATGTTTTAACTGAAGAACTCGAAGTGTGTCTACGTCTATGGTTTATGACACACAGTCTTACATCTGGTTTATGACTTGTAATCTAATGATATGGCCACACAGCAGCTGTTTTCTGGGAGGCATGTTAGATAATCTGTAGTTTTCCAACTTTGTTCCTGGAAATCTTCATTATGACCAGGTAAGTGTTAGTTGCTACATATGAATACAGTATCTATAGCAGTAAATTAAAGTTGGAAGTTGATGATATGGCCGTAAATCTGCAAACAGAAAATTTCCAGGTCAGAGGATTGACTCTGCATTTTGCAGTGTACCAGATTTATACTGCATTAATGGAGAATATTTTTATATATTCAGAAGAATGTTTTAATTGTTCTATAAGTTGCTACTAAAATTCCTTGATTTAAATTAGCAATCAGATATACAGTTCAATAACATTTAAAAACTCGTAGCTATTAATTATGTTTGGAAGGAGATATATTTTGAGAACTGAAATGTAACAAAGATCAATTTTTTTATATGTTGATATATAAAAACAATATATAAATATAAAATTTAAATTGCAAGATGTAGAACTGATGAGTGACCTTGATAAATGTCACAATTTCACCAAAAGGTTTAATAACCATTTTGTTCTCATCACAGGGAACATAATACCTGAAAATGTAATGCCAATTAAATGACATCTCTTAAATTCATGCAACATATGAATGTAGTGTATCTGCATTGATCTGTCAAGGTAGGATAGGTATTCTGACCTAAGGATTTTTTCCACCATTGTAATCATGCTTTCTTTTTGAATGATACAGTTAAGCTACCAGAAGCTCACTCCTGTGAAATATTTGCATTTACATTAGGTTTTTGCTTTTACACTGCTGCAATTCACAGTTGAATTTCTCACACGCTGGTCAGGTGTAATTAATCTAGCAAAACTTTGTGATATACAGCTCATATCCGTCTCTAAGAAAAAAAAAACCAAAAACACAAAACAAACAGAACTGTGTACAACTTTGATATAAAAATCCTTGGAGTTTTTTTTAATATATATCAACTCTCTTCTTGTGGCTGTTACCCAACAAAGATACCTGTTTTATTTCAAGGAACACATTTATTTAATGGTATTCCATTGTACCGTTTTTGGCCTCTTCTGTTGCAAGTTGTTGTCTACCATATTTGTAGGAACTTAATGCAATTTTCCTTTTGGAAATGTTTAGTTCAGTCAGCTTGCCTGGAGTAACAGGAGCCACTTAACATGTTTGGTGAACTATATTAAGTCAGTTCAGCTAGGTGTCTAATCTTTGGCATCTATTTTAGAATGAGTCTTTATATTTTATATAATTGAAAGGTGGCTAATTCAATAATACATGTTCTGGCTGCCTGTTGCTTTACCAAAATTCCAAAATGTCTCTAGAATCCTCCTAGCCAGTTTGCTTCAGTAGAAGCAGGTATGCTTATCTTGTTGCTTGCTTCTAAATGGAAATCCACTTTTCAGTATTCTCTTGATAATAAATAACTTGCAGTTTACCAGCTAGTACCATTAGAAGTATATGTAGTAATGAACCAGATAATAATTGTGCATCAAGGGGGTATTAGCACTGACTTGTAATTTAAAAGTGTATCATAAACAAGATGATCATGGATCAGTTACTGACAATTGAACCATGTTTATTTATGCTATTTTAGGGTTTGCTTGCAGACCTATGTTTCAACTTCATGTGTGGTGTAGCTCTGTGGATCCTGTAGCTATTGTTAATCAACTGAGACAGTGTGTTTGCCATCTTGTTTCTACTAAAAATGTAGAAAAAGCGTTTTCGTAGTTGTCCACAACAGTCACCATCAACAGAAGTGAAACTGCTATTGTACTAAAATGCTGTTTTAGGAAGCCAGTATTTTCTCTACATTGTTAATAATTGTTCAAGGGAGCAGCAGCCTTGTGTTGAGAGTACAGTTCTGCTAACCTGCTCACCAGGAACAAACTATAGGTTAAAGCCTTGCCCCATCCAGGATGTCTGAAGATGCTGATGGCCATTGGAGCTTTGCCCAGGAGTTTATGTACTTTAAGGGTTCAAATTAACATCAAGGTCCTATCATACCAACTGCTTGGGGGTGCAAAAGCAAAATGTCCTCTAGCCTTGCTGAGATTTGCTGCAGCCTATGTGTGCTTGGTGCAAGCATTTTGTGTGGGAAACATCCGGTGCCCAAGGACAGAGCTAAATATTCAGCTGTGTGGGGAAACATTCAGAAGTAGAAATTGTTCAAATACAAGTGCATTGAAGAGCCAGTTAATTAAAATAAGTGCTCATTTTCATATTTCAATATGGTTTCTAAAAGTCAATGAATGTATTAGAGAAGAAACTTGTATTTTTTGATTCTGAGCATCAAAAACCCATACCTTATATGGGGGATGTGAGTGTCCTTTAGTTTTCAATAGAAAAGTCACAAAACTTTGGTTTGTGGATCACCATTCTCTTGTGAAGATAACTCTGCTCTTTATCTGCATTGTATTATAGTTTTATATAAATAAATCTTAGTGAAAAATTATCACACTAACAAAAGTATAATAGGCAGAAGGCTTTATTTTTAGTTGCCTTTTCAATTGCAGGATAAATATGATTTCAAAGCGTGGTCCTGTAGAAGGCAAATCCTGAAAAGCAAAGTTTTTACACAAATTTCCTCATCTTACACACTGAATCTTTCATGAACTTATCTGTATAAATAGCTTAAAAATGTACATCAAATGTTTGTTTAATTAAATTATATTGCATTAAAAATAAACCTCAGTCTTTAAAAGGTAGATAAGAAAGCCACAGCTTGAAAACAGAAACAGCTCTGTATGAAGAAGGCATTTATGTTTAACCAAATGTGTCATACACCAAGTGTGACAGATTGAAGTACTATTTAGAGTCTTGAGTTCTCCAAGTCAATACCTTTTTTTCCTGGAAATAAACAACTTTTTCATTGTGTATTTAAATATTTATTGTGTGCTTTAAATGTAGATATTGGATTATTTCACAGTGTTGAGGTTTGGACTTGCTACAACTGATCAAGAATTTCACTTCTGGTGTTTACATACATTTTCTGGTTTAACTGCCAAAAAAGTCTTTGTTTGAATTAATGAAGAAGGCTCTTTCTCTTGCTAGTGCATTTCAAGTTGGAAAACTAAAAAAGCTATGGATTAATAAACAATGGATCTGTGGACAGGTAGAGAAGAAGAAGAGCTTGTCTAGTGTTTGTTTAATTAAAAGTCACTACTGGTGATGAACTACCTTCAGTTCTCAAAAATCTATGGTTGCTTAAAGGTTGTTACCTATAATGCTCCTGTTCCTGGCATTCTTCAAGAAGATATTTAGAATTGGGAATAACCTGTATGCTTTTGTTGCCCAGCCATCTCTTTCAGTCAGTCAAAGGAAGCAAGAGGTCTGAAAAGACTGAATGTCTGTGGAACGGAGTTTCCCTAGAAATTCAGGGTGGTTGCTACTAAAAGACATTATTTATTTCTGTTTCATTATGAAGTCAGTTGGGTTTTGTAACAGAAGGTAACAAAAGTCTTTGTCTGACTTGTCTTCCCATTGTTTCAAGGCCTTGCTCACAACTGGCACATATCTGTCAGGTGTTCTCTCCAGATCCAGCTGAATTAAATTGTTCACCAGGTACAACGTCCAGCAGGTCCTTTTAGTTTGTGTGCAACCACTCGTCTTGCAGGGAGGTTGTTGATGGCCCTGTGGTGCCTCTGGCAGGCTCCATAGCAAAGTAGTACCTGAAGGAGAGAGAAGGGAGAGAAGGTGCAGGGAGGCTCCTTTGAGTCTGACCTCAGTTGTTGCAGGTTGGAAGGGTCCAGTATCATTGACCTCAAACTCATAAGTTCTGTGCTTTACTTCAGGTAGGCAGTGTTGCAGTTGGTGGCAGTTTGATTTTAATTAATCCAGAGAAATGGATTTCCTACCATTTCTGAGACAAGTGCAAATCATTTATTTCTGTTTAAGGAGTTCTGGCAATATTTGTCTTTTAAACTGAATAAAACCTAGTGTTAGTATCTCCCTCAATTCAATTATTTTACCTCACGTCCCTGCTTCAGCATCATTTGTTGAGATTCGTTAACAATTCTTTGGCAGTCACAAGACACTAATCATCTGTTTACAATATTGATCAGCAGCTTTCATGTTAGATTACATTTGAAGTGAGAAATAATCCTGCAGCAAATAGTAAATAAAAGACTGGGAAGAAAGAGAAAATGCTATCTTAGGCTCTATAAAGTTGTTTTTTTTTCAGGTGGCCTGGAAACATCTACATGCCAAACAGTTGGGCCCCTTTAGTTTCAGCTCTGAAATTCCAACAGTTTCCTATCCACAAGTTGTCCATTTTCTCTAGTCATCTATATTCTTAAAGACAGATTTTTGTTCCTATACATACAGATTTCTGTTGACTTCTAAGCAGTTTCTGAGTGGTAAAAGTATTTGTGGGCTAACAAAAAATGCTTAGCTTCTGATGCCTCAACAGTTTTATTTGTTACTATATATACATTCTTTCCATGTTATACATAATAGGATGTTGTTACCATAGTTCTCTAACATTATGTATTCTTCAGAATGGGAATTGAAAACCAAATAGTAGGAGTTAAAAATTTTACTTTTCTGAAGTTGCTAGCTAAATTTCTTCTAAGTTAGTCTGAAAAGGTTGATTTCTGGGGCTCATTAGCACATAGATTTGTGGGAACTGTCATTAGAATAATGTTGAAAGTTACATAAATTGCAGCCAAGATTAACTTGCATTTACTTTGTTTACTTTATTTACTTTATTTACAGAGCTTTATTAAGATACCTGAATCTTACTGAATAATAAGATGGAGTAATTCTGCATCCATAAACATTGTAAGCACATCTTCAAACTATGGGGTTCCTTCAAAACATACTACTTTCAGATACTCAAAATTTCTAGTTCATGCAGTTATATCCAGTCATTTCCCAGAATAGTTCTAAAAGGCAACAGCTATAACTTAGAAAAGACAAAAAAGTTTTTGCTTTTTGTAGGAAATCCTTTCTTGTATACATATATGTGTACTTGCAGTTTTTAATTAGAAGAAAAAGTTTCCTGAAACTCAATTTAGTTTAGCCACAGAGATATAATAAAGACTTGTATTACCTTTTCCTACTATTGTAAAAATTTAAGAATGAGTAAGTTAGTGTGCTGAAGCTAGGTTTTTGCACATGGATAAGGACAGAAAGAAGTGTCAAAAGAGAAGGAATGCTGAAGAATTTAGCTAAAACTTGGGCAGAGGAGCAGGAGGCTAAATAGATCTGGCAGCAGCAGACTGGCTTTTCCATTACTTTCTAATACAATTATTAGATTGCTCAAGTTGTGGATGCTGCCCGTTTGTCACATGATGTTGCCAGCATTTATTTCCGAATAAAATCTATAAAAGGAAATGAGAGTTCTCTGTCCTTGCAAACCACTTGTCTGGTAGGAAATCACTTACAAATAATAAAGTGCATATTAGAGCATGAAATAGTTCCTTGATGTATGACCTTCAAAACTGTTTTAAGGAAAACAGTTGAAGCTGGGAGTAGTAGAAACTTTTCATACTGCAAGAATTACAGGCTGCAGTCCTGTGTTTGTACAGCTCACTGGACACTTGTCTTCACTTCTGAAACTGTATTTACAGAAGCAGCAGGGGTTCCCTATGGGCAGGGCAGGAGAAAGCCTGGGGACAGGGAAGAGCTGCCTCTCCTCAGCATTGTACTCCACTGGTTTGACTTCTTTGGGGGAGTCCCCACCCACTGAATAATGATAACAGAGGAAGACTTGTAAGAAGGGCTGAAAGCATGCAAGAGGAACTTGAATAGGGGGTCAGGTTCTTGGTGCCAAAAGGTGACAAAGTGCACATTCAGATTTATCTCTTCAAAGCAGTGGGCAAGAATTAACTTCATGATCTTCACTACTTGGTGAAATAACAATCCACTGGAGGATCTCCATTTTTTGGTACTGATTCGTGCCCAAATACATTGTGGCATGGAATAGAAAATTGCCTGACTATACAGCTAATACAAAATGGGATCTAATACAATGTTACTCGAGACTGTAGAGATCGGGAGGATTCAGATCCAATTTTGCCATGTTACAGCATGTAAGTTATTGTTGTTGGCCAGTGTTTTGAAAATAAAAAACTTGATAATATTTCCTGCCATGAAGTGCCTCAAGTTTACCACTTTATTATAAATATCTAACAGGAGCACCTCTCAATTCCATAACGATCCCTTCGTCAAGGATTGCAGAGTGATTTGTACATACTCACTGATTGGATGTTACATTGACTTAAAATTTAATATGGTGTTCATTGCAAAGGCCCAGGAGTTAAATGAATGCAGAACCAGAAGCAGTAACAAAAGTGCTGTGGGCTGATTTGCCATCCTTTATTCCACACGGACTCTGTTCTGTTTAGTCTTACCTAGTCAGTTTAAGATGCAAATTTTGGCATACAGAATCTGTACATTTTCATGGTGCCATTATTGCTTTCGATAAATAAACAGCAAGCAAACATCTCCCATTACAGGTGACATACAGATTATGTGTTTTTCAGTAATTTTTCCGGTTTCAAGGCTCAGTGCTCTACAAAGACCACTATGTAAGCATCATTTTGATAACAGGGAAAAATCACCTGTTCCATATTTTTTGTCAAGTCATTATATATTTTTCATTCTTTTTGCATCTTGTTCAGCACTTACAGATTAATTTCATGCTTTGTCATCATCTGTTGTCCACAAAAAAATTCTCCTTGAGGGAATTATACCAGTACCTACATCTTTCTTTCCACAAGTGCTTCAGAAATAAAAAGGGCAGCAATGTTGTAGGATTGTGTAATGCACCTTTAATTACTTTCACAAATATTTTGAGAGGTGTTTTCTTTTTTTCAAATGAAGAGCTTTTATGTACATTCAGGGAGAGGTCCTGACTCTCCGAAACCAGCATAATTTCAAGGAAAAGAATGTGCGTGAGCTTTCCATCCTCGACACATTTTTTAGGCACTATATACACTAAGTAATTTGCTTAAATTATCTCTCCTTTTCTTAGTTGAGAGCTTGGTGGCCCCTTAAAATAGCAGGTAGGCAGCAGTGTTCAAGGATTTGAACAGACTGAAACTTGAAGTACACAGTTAAAATGGAAACTAGAAGACTGAATCAGAGGGTTTTGATTTTAGTATGATAAAAGCTTTTTTGTCTAGCTCAGAAAAAAACCTCCACTATTTAACAGGTAGTGAAGGAAAAACATTAAACTATTCTTTGACTTACAATGTATTCCTATTTGCTAAGGCTATCCAAACCACAGTGCTGGCCTCAAAATTATTACGAAAGCACAAAATCATGTTATTATTTTTGCTAGTATGATCTAAAGATCTTTCAGGCCTTTTTCTAGTGTTTGACAGATAAAAGTTTGAAGCATATCTTAATGTATTTCTCAGACCTTGCAGATGAGTTTTGTAATCTATGAAAGTTGAACTTGTTGATTTCTAGAAAATAAGATGGCAGATGGAACATGTTTCCAGCAGGCAGAAATAGAACTGTCAGGGCAATCAGGCTGATCCCTCAACTGCACACGCTTCTTGGAAATTTAGTGTAAAGTAAGAGATTAAAAGTGAAGTCACAGAAACAGTTCAAGAATGGGATGTAGAAAATATCTGTGCTGGTTGCACATGTGGTTTTTGAACACTTGTCAGAGGGCTCCACAATTGATGCATTTTTTCTAATGGTGTTACACAGTGGCATGTGGTGGTCATGTGCTTTTATACATTTATAAATGCTGTTTGTTGCCCCAGCTTCTTTCCTTACACTTGCAAGTCAGATAAGATTCTCCTAGGAGTTAATATACTAGTTTTATTTTCTTGGAATATAAAATGCCCCAGCACAGGTTGTGTTCTGTGAAGGTGGTATTTGCCATCCTCCCATGTTCAGCTCTGATGAACTGAGGTTATACTTAGTGCAGACTGATCATGCTTGAAGACTGCTGCATCTGGCCTTATAAAAAGGCAAAATAAGTCTAATGGAAATGAATAGAAGGTAGATCTGGATGTATTATCCTGTAATTCTCTTTGACAGATCTGAAGTTAGGTTTTGGAGGAGGGTTAGAGGCCAAACTGCTGCTGTGCCTATCAGAATGAGTCACTATCTAGCAAAGTAATTGCATTGATTATTGTACACCCACAAATTACAACAGAAAATACTTTGCAGGGGGTGGAGGTTGTACTTTTCCTAAAGGTTTCTGTATAATTAATCCACTGTAAGTGCTGGTTCTTTAGAAACATCTGAACCCTACTGTTGAGCATGGTTCTCGTGTGCCAGTTGGCCACCCCTTCCTACATGGTTGCAGTGTTTCTTATGCTATTGCTTTGGTGCTAATGAAGGTTTTGACAACGCTGCTGTTGGGGAAATTCAAGTCATGTATTCTGCTTTTGTTTTTAAATTGTTACTGCTAGCCTGTCTTCATTGCAGGCATTAGGAGTTTGAGCAGCTGCATTTTGTATACCTACAGCAAAACAGCTCTCTTGTTAGGCAGAACATTTCATAAAGGATTAAGGGGAGCTGACTGAGCCATCAGGGACACATTTAACTTGTAAACAAGAGGTTGATTATCAAGAGGCTGTACTTGTTTGTGGAAGAGGTAACTGAGCAGGCTTCCTTCTCTCTTGGGTGCCTTACCTTTGTACTTCACCCAATCATTAAATCCATTTAAATTTTTTTTTGTTGACACAGCTTGCATTTGCACTCAGTAGGTGTTTGGGGATGAAGAGCAATTTTAATAGAAAATTAGTTGCTACACTTGTTGCAAGAAAACCAGTAATAATTGGAGTCACTGGGGCAGATTGTCACTCACTGTCTCTTGCAGGTTTCTTGGAACATCAGTTTACAGCCACCTCAGTTAAACACTGGGTTAGGATTCAAATCTAAAGTCAGGCTCTCAAAGTGAGAGCCTGTCTTTAGTGAGTAGAGACTGTAGAGGCTTGCAAGAGAGTCTGGGATCCACAAAAGTAGTTTTTGCTTCATAGTGTTAAATTCCAGGTGTTTACTTGGCTCAAATATAAACTTTTTTAAATTGCCATTCTTCTGTTACTTTGCAAGGCTTATGCTGAAAAACCCAACAGAATATTGATACACTGATCAGATTTGTGACATCTGCCAGGGTGGCAGCAGACAGCCCCAGGAGCTGTGAAGCTTTCTGGAGCATGAGGGGGAGCTCAGCTGAGCTTCCCATCACCCACGATGCACTCACTCTGATCATCCCCTGGGCACCACATGGAAAAAGGTTTCCTTACAGCTCTGTGGGAGGAGATGAAAGCGCTGGGTTAGAGTTCTTCCTCCCAGTCATCTTTCCCAGACCGTGTTGCCGTCTGTTCTCTGCTGTAACAGTGCAGTATCCTGCTGTTTGCTGGTGCTGTCGTGCTCAGTGACTTGGGCTGCAGGCTGATGGATCTGGTTCAGTTTTGAACTCAGACTTGGTACGAAAAAGGATGCTTCAAAGGATATTGTTTGAATTGCAGCATCAAACAAGCCGCATTTAGAAAACCCTGCAGGTAGTTTTCCTATACATCCTTCATTTGACTCCACTGGGTGTCATCCTTATGGTGTTACAGTGCTCCCCATCAGTTGTCACTCTCTTATTCTAGGAAATTTTCCCCTAGTTCTGTGGATGGGAGACTGGGACTGCCTGTATGTATATATATATATATACACACACATAGCCCCTGCACTGTGCATTGGGAGGTACAAATTCCCTGCTTAGTCAGGAGGCACATACCTCCCTTCCTGTGTGAATTCATTCTCTGGATCATCTTGTGCTGCAGTTGTCATTGGGAGCTGGGGAGGTGTTAGGTGGGAATTTTTAATGCATTGTGTGATTTACTTTTTGTTTGGTTGAGAGAAGAAGTAGTAACTGAAATTCAGAATAGAAGTGATGACTTCATTTCACACCCACAGTGGCAGAACTATGAAAATGTGTAGCGTTTGCCACTTCTTTAAGTGGTTGTCAGGTAATCAGACAGGTTTAATCTGTGTTTTGGATGAGAAATTGTCTTACAGTCCTGACAGTCCTGAAGCTTAGGAAAGTAAGAGCATAAATTTTGGCTTGAGGGAGATTGACTTCACACTGATCTAAGCAGTTGTTTCCATGTTTACAATATGTTAACAGAAGTAGAAAATATGGCTCTTGGATGAGGCCTTCTACATTCCACTTTCTGGGAGACTGAAAGGTAACGTCAGGATAGATATTAAATGTATTCTTCATCCAGAAGGAAGGCAGAAAGAATCTTAGTAGAATAAAAAATTGTATCCCTGACCTAACATGAACTTCTACGGTTTGTAAAGCAGTTAGCTGAAAAATTATTTTTTCCAAAATACATAAAGATCTGTTCATGGAAGATACGTAATTGTTTAATCATCACTAGTATTTATTCCAAATTGAGATATCTAAAAAGTGAAATAAGTGCATTTCTTAGCTACTTGAAAATTTTTTGTGGGAGTTATAAGGGGGAGGAGGTTTCTAAGGTAACCTACCGATACAGAAGTTTATTTCCAAAATAAGGGAAATTGAATTTCTAGATCAGGCTGTAACTTCTAGTAACACAAAGTTGAAAAACAGTGCCTTTAGGCTTAGCTGTAGTACATTGCATTTGTCACCTGTATTGTTTTCTTGGAATGCTATGTATGGGAATACATTGAATGAGGAATTTTTTTCCCTGAATTAGGTGAGTAAAAATATTTTTACAAGACCTTTTAAAACACAGTAAAAATAGCCTATTGTTTAGATCAGTGATAACAGCTCAGGGTGTTTCTACATTTATGTACATCTGAGCTTATTTTCTTCTGAAAACAAAAAAGTAATCATAACCTGCTTTTGGCTCTTCGGCTTCATGATTTTTGGATGATATGTGATTATTTATAGCAAAATGTGTCTGCTAGTTTGGAGGTGGTTCAGGAATGCAGGGCTGAGATTTTGGATTGTCTCAGGAAGAGTGGAAAATTTCCAAATAGTTTTATATTAATAAATATTTGAGATGTCGTGTGTCATACCTTCATTTTGATGACATCCAAATATCACATCAAGGTTTTGTATGGTCTAGTGATCGCTATAACTTCTTAGATAAATGGTTAAGTTAAATGTGTGCAATGTAAAAAGTACCTGCAGTTCATGACCCCTGTAACTCATGAGATCTAAAACAATATCATTTACTTCTTTAAGGCTCCAATTAAAATACTACATTAAAAATATATTAATTGTTTTATTTTATATATATATTAATGTTAATAGTATATTAATAGGTACAACTATTTGTATGCCTCCATCCCTAAGGAGGAGTTTGGTTGAAGCAACTGTTCTGTTTGGTCATGATGTAGGAGGTTTTCTGCTTTCAGCTGCAGTACATTATTTCCTGATTCTTTTCAGTATGCTACCATATTTTTAGTATATTTCAGTGACTTTTTTTTGATCTGATGGAAGTCAACTGCATGTGCTTGCAAACACAGAGCATCAGATTACCAGAGTGATTTACGGTGTCCCTGTTCTGTTCTGTCCCAGTCAAGGTTTCTTAAAGGACCTGGCTTGTGACTTCTAAGAACTGAAAAGCCATTTTCCAGGAGTCACACCTTTAAGAAAGTTTGACCAACTCAGAATGTAAGCTACTGCAGTCACAGTTTACTCTTAAAAATCTTACTTGTGTTTACCTGGCCTAAGGTAACATTTGAAAATGTTTTAGCCCATCTTCCCTTACCAGCTGGAGCAAAGCTGAATTCTCTGTTCTTTGAATTATCCTGGCTCTTCCCCATTACAGGAAATGCCACCCCAAGGATACTGCTGCTCCAGAGCAGGAACTGCAGGGCAGGCAGAGCCCAAAGGCCCCACCAGAGCCTGCTTGCCATTGAGGTGGCCACAATGTGGCCATGGTGGGAGGACAGAGGAAGAGGTGACAAGCAATAGGATTCGTTGGACCAAATTGTAAGGCTTGAGAGGAGGGGAGTGATTGTTGGAAAGCTGGTCAGGCAAAAGGGTCTTGATTGCAGGGGTTGAAGTTGATGTGATAACTGGTGTCTGGATGCTGTCCTGTGATGCAGATATCCTGATATGTTTGCCATGTGGAGAATCCTCCTCTGTGCTTGCACTGGAGGGCCTTATGCACATGAGCAGAAAAAATACTAAGGAACTTACAGCAGATGAGAGAAGGGTTAAAAACAAATGTGAAAAGTTGGATCATGGTACTTGGCACCTTGAAATGAAACAGGATTTTTCTGGAAGGCTTTAGTCACCTGGGAAGGAAGGATCGAGTAGCTAGCTGTGTGGGAGGCAATTTGCAATCAAGTGTACTCCTCTGCAGTAGATCGGTACATTTTAATGAGGGAAGTATATTTGCTCTGTTTTATATGATTTGCTTAGGACTAGAAGTCTGGAAGTCATTTTAAATAGACTGCTTTGAGACATAATGGTCAGGTGGAAATATTTGAAGCATATGATATGGAAACCCTGTATTTACAATGTATTTGTAGGGTCTCAAGAAGCTGAGCTGAAATGATTGCCTCCTTTTCAAAAGAGATTTTTAAGAGTAAATAAAGGTCATACAGAGGATGTAAAAGCAGAAGTGAAAAACTACTGTAGCTATGCAACTTTATTTATTTGTTTGCTTATTTACTTTGTTATTTAGATTTTCAGCTGATCTCTTAATCCATCCACCCTGCAGAAAAGGATACCTTTATGCTGACCTCCTCCTCATCCCCTTCCCTTCCTGTAGATTCTGCAGGGCTGAATGGGACACATTTTTTACATGTTTTTACATGTTTGTTCCCCTTAGAGATGGCTTTCAGGTGGTTAGGAATTCCCACCCCAGGATGGGGAGGAGAGGAAGGCAGCCACACTGTGCTCAAACCCCCCAGCTGCAGTGGTGAGTGCCTGTGGGAGGAAGGGCTGAGTCGGACACTGCTCCCACCTGAGGGGATGGAGAGCTGGCTCCTTCTGCCTCAGGACCTGACACCTACCCACAGTTCACTCTGCCCCCTGAGAAGCCAGTGCTTTTCTTTGGCCAAAGATGCCAGCAAGTGAGAGGCATCCAGCTGATGCCCCAAGTATCAATCAAGCATAAGCTTCATATTTGAGGAATGTTTCACGGTTTCTCATATTTATCATTTTGACTTTCCAATTCTTTCTTTTTCCTGTAGTTGTGCTCTCTGTTATGTGTGTCTACTTTCTCCTTCTACTTCAGTTTAATATCTTGTCCTTTCTTGAGTTTGTTTTTGCTTTTTTCCTACTGTAGGAACAGAGAGTTTATAATAGCTGTAGCATCACTTCAAAAGGTGGATCTGCAGTGTTTAAAACAGTCATTACATAAGTAATTAAAATAATGAAGACTAAATAAACATGTCCTCACCAACTGAAGAAATAAAATTCAAGGGCAGTATAAGCATCTGCCAATATATAGTGTTGTTTCCTCTCTTCATACAAGAATTTCTGCAAAGGTTTCTCATGCCTGCTTTAATATCTTTTTTTCTCTGACATTTTCAAAACTTAAAGAATGGAATTTTCTCTCTCTCTACATTGTGCATGGTATAGTTGGGGAAAAAAAGGCAAAAGGTTTTAAATCCTGAAAAGGTGTGGGGAGAGACTGGCAAGCAATTTCAGAAAGGTTTCAGAATTCAGATGTTTATGCAAAATTTTGACAGGATCATGAAGTGAATAGTGATATTACACCCATTTTACACAGAGCCAAATTGAACTGTGGAAAAGCAATTTGTTAGGTTTCACAAATTTGTGACTAACCAAAGGACTCTGGTGATTTATTAGCAGTGTTGAGGTGTTAAGAAAACAACTTCTGTGTTTGAGTTGACGTATTGCTTTAAAAATTTTGTTCAAGAGAGGAAAAAGCCATATAATAAAGGAAATACTAATTCATCTAAACATCCTTCATTTGAATTTGCAACTTTTTCTTTTTTTTTTTCTCTGATTCTACTTTTGTACTTCTTCTCACACATGGATTTCCCAGTCTCCTCTGAGCTGGACTTCTTTGGAATACTCCCTCACGGGGAGTTCCACTTATCTCAGTTCTTCAGGTCAGGAAGAAAACTCCAGAGCTTGTTAGGATATTGTTTCTTGTATTTATTAGGATGTTATCACAAAACTTGGCACACTTTTCCAGACTTTTTGCTCAAGTTCAATTCATCCTGCCCTTTTGGTTCACTTTGGCTTTGAAGGCACAAAATGCCCCCAAACTGTGCAGCCTTTTTATCTTTATATGTTTTCTTATCTAATTAACAATAGACACATATATTATTTTTCTTAATAACCCAATGACCCATCACTTGTGTGTTGCACTGTGGCATTTTCTAATCACCTACTACTACCAAAAAACTTCTAGAAGAAGAAAATGAAAAAAGAAGAAGGAAAAGAGACAACACCCTAAGTCTTTCATCTTGTCTTCTATTTTCTAAACTAGTTTAAACTCTAAACTTTTAAACTTTTTCACTCAGTGACTAAAACTCTCTAATCTACACACTCACACTTTTAGCTTGTCTATCTAACTTTAACAGTTGTTTTCATGTAACACCATGAAAACATGCCCATAAATTTCATGTTATATGAAATTCAGCGTTCTCTTGGATCTCAGAGTTAGGTATCAGAGACAAGGACACACACTTTGTGTCTCAGACTCCAACAGAATTTAGAAAGATGTAGCTGGAAAAACTCTGTTACAGTGTCACTTACCAGGAAGGATATAACATAAAATGGACTCCCACCTTTAAAATGGGCTGGATCCTTGAGTCTCTAGAGCTGGGGCAAGAGAAAAGAAGGAGCCAGCAGGCAGGGTTGGACCTACGTGCCTGCATGTGTGTGGCTGTGGCTTCACAGGCACCAAGGACAGCTTTTGTTCCTCTTTCAGATAATTCTGAATTGAGGTTGCTAGCAGATATTTCTGGATTGGGTAGCCTGGGATAGCTGCTGGGAAAAGCACATTGTGCCAGGCAGCTGTTTGGAGGATGTAGTGTTGAACAAAGACTCTGAAAGTCTTGCAATCAAGTTATTATATTGCATGAGAAAATACCAAGTAGCAGAAAGTTGTGTTTTTCAGGAGAAATTGCACAATCTTTTTAATGTTACAGTCTGGTTCTTTCTCTGGAAAGCTAATGTTTATAAGCTGAGCGACTTTTTGCGTCAGTTTTATGCCTTTTCCATGACAGAAGCATAAATTCAGTTAAAAATGAAGTGAACATGCTTCTAGGTAACATCTGTACTTACAATAAATCTTATATATGGACTGGCATGAATTTTGAAGATAGTCTTCATTGTACATCATGTGCTAGAAACTCTCAGAAGCCATATGTTTCATATATTTTATGGCAATATTGCTAATAAATGCTTATAGCCTTTCTTCTGTAAGTGCATAATATATAATTTTGCAAAGCATAAAGCATGAAGGCTGAGGGAAGGAAAAGCGCAGATTGGAGATGGGAAAAATTGAGAAATGATCTCTGATTTATTGCCTTTCCAATTTTCAGGAGTTCTTTGAACATGCAAAAAAGCTCTGGGATGATGAAGGTGTAAAGGCGTGCTTCGAGAGGTCAAACGAATATCAACTGATTGACTGTGCACAGTAGTAAGTATTTCTTTTTATGAAATTTATAGCCACTAATGTGATCGTCTATAACAAGTTAGAAAATATATCCATGAGATTCACAAGCTTTGTAAGGTAGGAATTAACATTTCCATTCTCTGTATAGGAGTGGAGCATGTATAGAAAAATTAATTTATTATTGTAGTTTGCCATGATTATACAACTAAATATCCTGCCTCACATAGTTCACATCTAATGAAGAAAAGTATGAAAAACCAAGTAACTTTAAGTATCTTTATTCTACTCAAAATTGATTTACATAAAATCATTTCAATTGAAACTATTAAGCTGAAAAATGTTGAGTCAATCTAAGGAGAATCTTTTGTTTAAAATTCTGAGACCCAGACTGTACTGAAATTGCTCTGTCTTTTCACATTCCATAAAAATTTCTGAGACATTTACATAACCAGATGCCTACATTACTAATATATTTTCTAAGTGGAAAAAATTATAAGCAGTATTCAATTTAAGACAGTAGTATATTTGGTATTCTGTCCTTCAAAGTGAAGTGGTACACACTGTACGTAGCACAGTCAAAATCTGTAAACAGGTTCAGTCTGGTCAGAAATGTTCTGAGAAGTGTAGTAGATTGTAAAGGTGCAAATCATAAATACATAACACAGTGATGAAAACCTGTTAATCAAAAAATAGTGTGTTAACACTGCAAGTGCTACAAACTCTGCTGTCCTTGATAGTAATACAGGTTTGAATTAGATTTCCATTGAAAATACACATCTCATGTGACCCACTATTGCGAAAATATATACTCATACAGTTGCTATGTGATTTAGGGTTTTCAGAGAACATGCTCCAGTGTGTTATGATTTGTCTAATTGGCAGTATGGTCAGCAGCAATGCCACAAGTCTGTTCTTGCACTCAGTGTTTTGCTTTCCTCTCCTCTGTGCTCTTGGTGCCGAGCCTGAAGCAGAGGAATAGGTCCATGTCACTAAAAGAGCTTATTGAGCTTCTGCCACAGGGGGAAATTTCAGTGTTGTGGATAGTAGTTTATTTTCCCTCTTTCCAGACCAGTTTTTGGGAAAAAATGACTCATCAGCACATGGAAGTGAGGGAAAATTAGATATGTGTAGGAAGGAATTCATTTGACCTCAGTGCACTTACCAAACCCTGGGCATTTGCTCACAGTCTGGAGTAGCTGGAAATTAAAGCAGTGGTTGTACACAGAGAGACTTAGACAGCTGTCCTAGATTGTAATCAGTGGGTTTCCTCTCTGCCCTCACTCACCACCACCATCATAGTACAGATCTGAGTTGTGCTTGCTGAAAAGTGCAGACTGACTCTTCATCATATCTATTCACAAACTCAAATAAAACACCAGACCAATAAAATAAAATAACAATACATATTTAAAATACATGAATGTGAACCCTACTTCAGTGATCAGTAAGGGTCGATGTGTCTCATGATCCTACTTTGAAAAATGGTGTTGATAGAGCCAGACAAAACCAGGAGTACACCAAATTATAGTGCTAATGGTTGTATGCTTCCCTTTAAAAAAATGATGCCTCCCTACAGGCTCTGACAGGAAGAATGTTAGGTCTCATGTTGTGTCCAAAACCAAAACACAAATGAGGGGAAAAAAAATTGATCCAAAATTAAGTACACTGTCTTGGAACATAAAACTAAATCCTTCTGCCTTTTTTCTCTAAAAGGTTAAAGGAAGTTAAATAGGATTTTTTCTGCTTCTTCCCTACATATCTTCTAACTGTCTTGCTTTTCCTTTATTTTAAGATTATTTGTTACAGTAGTGAGTACATTTGCATAATTCTTCACCTTTAAGACCCTTTATGAAATATCATTTGATACTTAAATATTCCTTGAGTGTGTCTGTGCTTTTCCTGTCATGATCTACCTGAAAATATAACGGCTGAGTGACGTACAAATCCTTGTTTACACACCTTCAGTCTTAGAGCAGAAACTTGAAACTGAGGTACAGTTGTGTCACTCAACTGATAAAACAGCCTTTTTTTTCCCAGGTATTGATTTAAAACACTGAAGTATAATCTTGACAGAAAGATACTGAAAATGCACCCAACTTTTATCTGCTCCTCTATCCAGAGGAACATTTCTGTGCTAGCGTTGGATGGAAATTTGTCAGGGTGGTGGGGTCACATCCTCCTCAAAACTTACAGCCTGTGAGCAGAGATTGGAAATCCAGTTCTGATACCCACACATCAGTTCTTTCATACACTTAAAAAATACTGAGGGTGAGGGTGCTGTTTTCTGCCCCAGCAGGAGCTGGTGGCATTTCCCTCTGAAGCTGTCCATGGTCATCTTTAACTGGTGAAGGGGAAAAGGGAAGGAGTGTAATGCTGGTACACATGCTTACTGTGGATTTTGAAACATCTGCAGTGTTTCCATTACACTGGCTTTAGGAGAAAGCATGCCATCAGCTAAATCCTAATCTTTTGCTTGGTAGTGGAGGAAGAACATTTTCAGTAGGTCACCACTTCTCAGCTTAAAAAGACACAAAGCCAAACCTAAAAAGTCCCAGCATGTATTATAAATATCCCTGGACTACAAGTTGGGTGGCTGGCTTGAAAATACTGAAAAGCATTATTAGCAAATTATAATGTCAGCGGCCAAACTTGCTGACTGTTAAATGAGTTACAAATACAGTGTATTTTGGAATAGTTTAATTTGGCTAGAGTACAGGGCTTCTGTATTTTTAAAACTTAACCTAATTTTGTTTATTGCTGTGGGAGAAATATTTTGCTGGAATCAGAGGTAGTAGAAGGACACAGAGGCAAATGTTTTATTTATTTTATGCCTGAAAGTTAGTTTTCCTTGATCCTCAATGCCTTTTCAAATTATCAGTTTCCTTCACGGGAATGAGAATGGGGACCTGTTTTTCCCTCATTCTTATTCATTTAATAGTTTTTATATTCTTACATGAGTCTTCGTGTATCTGCACTCATTTAATGCATGCATCATGTTGATGCATCATGTGATAATTGTAACAAATACGAATCTGTGACCAAGCCAGAGGTCAGTAAAGATTGGGATTGTTCTTTATCACCAGCTACAAAGACATTTCTGTAACTCTTGGAGGGGGTATTACTGCATGGCCATCAACCATCTTCTTTCCTTAATAACCTTCATCTGTTTCTTCGAGATTAATATCATTAAACTGACAGGTTATTGTTTTCCCTGCCTTCTGTTTTAATATTTCTTACAAGTTAAATTTCAAGTTTAATCTCAAAATCTGATACATCCTTTGAAAAGTTGATTTTATTTAGTTGTGTCCCCATTTGACTTAGACATATTTCAGCAGATTTGTTCTATTTATGATGATAAATATCCCATCTAACTTTAACTTATTTGAACTCTATTCAAACTGTATTTTTTGTCTATGTTCACATAATTTAAATTCAGCAAATTCTAGTTCTACAAGGGACTTTCAGATTGTGATTTAGGGCAGTTTTGGCATTGATCTGTCTAGTATATAAACAATAGGCAGAAATGAAAATTTTCCTGTGATGCTAGGACAGTTTTCTAAAAGTTAGTTTCCTATGTGATGATTTTTTAATCCAGCTCCATTTTTAATATTTTAATTTCTTCATACTTGTTACCAAATACCCAGATTTTATTGTATCCATGGAAAGGAACCACAAAGATAAGTTCTGTAAATGTAGAACAGATCAAAACAAATAAAAGTTCAGGTATAATGGCTTTAAATTAAAAAATGACCCAGAAAAAAAAAGCTGGTGAGTTGATTATGTCTTTAAAAAGGTCATCAATTTAAGCCAATTAATTTATGTGGCAATGAAGAGGTATAAAATTTCAATTCAGAACATCAGTCATCCTTGGGGCATATCGGGCACCCCCAGTCTGCTGACATCCATCTGTTGTTTCCATAAAGGAAGCATTTGAGCTTAGTTTTGGCTACTCAGCTTTCGGGTGACTTGACAAAGTTAGTTTCAGTGATGAGATAAAAGGTGTGGGGATGCTTGCAGTGCTCAGACATTGCTAGGTAAAGGTGGTAGTATTAGAGCACAAGGCACTTTGGGAAGGGGAGAAAAAAGACAAAAGCTGAACATTCAATTCTCTTTTTAGGTCACACACAGCTCAAGTTCAAGCTGTTGTTGTTAGGAATAAAAAAACAACTCCTTCCAGGTTTATTAGAAAGTTCCAGAGTAGAATTTTGTTTCACTATGTTCACAAGGAAATAACAGCATGTGTGTTCATGAGTAGCCCTGGCTGGAAAGGGTTTTACTCAACTCACTTGAGTTCCTTGGGATAGGAAGTAGACCAAGGATTTAAGAGAACACTGCCCTCAACCAATACTTTGTCCCAGTTTGTCTATCAGTCGTCTTTCCCTGACATAATACACCACTGCTGATATACTTAAGTGTGAAGGCCTAAATTGGTCTCTACGTGAACATTTGGGCTAATAAAACTTGATTATGCAAGTTCTCAGGAAAGCAAACACAAGGGATATGAGCTTGGCCAAAGAAAGTTGATTTTATATTTGAGCTGATATAGATGGAAAAGACACAGATGTTCTTTTTCTTTGCAGTTATTCTGTCCTAGAAAACGGTTTCAGCCAATTTCTGAGATGTCTATCCTAGTATTAGGTGGAGTAATTGAAAAAAAACCAAAAAACAACTCTTTGTGTTGTCCACAGATTCAACTCTTGATGTGAGAAAAAAGATAATTGTTTTCTCAAAAGCAGCACTTCTTAAAACCAAGCATATTTTTTACTTGCCTTGAGCCCTTCTAGACATAAGGTTTAATTTCTGGCATGCACAGTCATCACTAAATTTCCTCTTATAGGCCGAGGTCAGAAAAGCTATTTTGGCATTCTCCACTACTTATGTCTAGTGTGGTATTGCAGTATTGCAGTCAGGTGTATTGGTATATTCTTTCTTCATAAGGGGCAGTGAAGTAAATGTGGATAGATATATGATAAATTAAGCTAAACACTATATTTAGTGTTGCTCTTGTTATCTAGAGACCATTATTTTTAAAAGCAGTGATTCCTTTACACTTGATAACTGCTTATTAAGTACAGGATTAATACTTTTTACTTAGAAAAATGAGGAAAAAGTATTAATTTGAAATGTTTCATGTAACGAGATTTTAAGAACTAAATTTTTATGGTGATACAGAAAACCATATTATTTCCTTCCATATTCTGGTTTATATATAAACAACTCACTGTGATGATAAAGTTTCTTCATTTTTTCCTTTTAAGATTTCTCATGCAATATCACTTTCAAATCTTAAAAACTCATTGCTTAAGTTAGAAGCAATTTTTTTTGTTTAATTCTTGAACAAGTTTTCTCCAATTACACGATCTAAGCTATAAGCCTTAGCCAACCACTAAATTGTTATTTAATAGAAAAAAAAAAGAGGTGATATTTATAGAGTAATCACTTTAGCCTCACTGATGAGTCTTCTAAACAGAGGTGGCTGCCAGATAGGACAGAAGTCATTCTCCAGTGTGTAATGCTTGCATTTTTCACTGTTTACTAACTAATAGAGCATACTCTCAAGAGGCAGAATTGTGGTTTCTAAAAATATGCACTGGGAATTCTGTGAAATAACCTTTTCATGTGTTGTGTTTTTTTGTTGTTGTTGTTCCCCTTTTTGCCTCCAGATTTGATTTGATTTAGCTAATTCTATCTTCATTTTGTTAATCAAAATGTGACCATGATGTTATAATACTAGTATTTAGAAGTACAAAGATATAGAATAAGAAGTAGCTGGAGAAACCTCTAAAATGCCTTTGTATTTTCAGTTTGGAGGATGGACCAGTATGAAATACCATTCACAAATAGCCACAATGGTATACAGGCATGTACCCCCCTGTTCAAGCCACTTTAGTTCAAAAATGCCTTCCCATACCTAGAGAAGACAATAAAATTTCTCAGATATAAAAATAAGATAGAAGGTAGTTGATAAACACAGCATCTTCTCTGCCTTTTAAAATCGATGTGACAAATGCTTTTTCTTATTAACAAATTACCACTGGAGAACTGTTTCAGCAGCCCTAGATGGGCTACTCAAACATAAATTTAAACCATACATTTCCCCACATGCTTCTCTGTGTATGACTGGGTCTGTTTCCTGCGGTTTTAGAAGAAGTAAAAAGGTTGAAAGTGGAAGGCAGAAAAGCATAAAATATTCCTTAACCTCAATTTAATGGAGTAATAAAATATAAAGACCAGGCAGTCATGACAGATGCATGAAAGTACACTTTGATTCTTTCTAAGATGTTTTATTAGACAGTGTTAGTTGTCTTCGAAAAAATACAGCAAAGCTGGCTTTATTCTGTTGAGGAAACAGTTCTTTCCCCCCCTAGTCATCAAATTTTTCCGTTTTTCCTGAACTGATGAATGTTTTTCCTAATTCTATTTTTTTAATGACTATTTTGTACACATGGGACAATAATAGATGCAGGACATGTTAGTGTAACAAAGCAACTCAGCCTTGTTCGGAAATGTGATCTATTCAGCAAATTGGAGAATTGCAAGTAGGTCCATCAGCTAAGCTTGTGTGCATTTAGTTTTCTCTATTAGTATCCAGTATTTAATTTGGAGATATATTTTTCCATATCCTTTCTGCAGAGTTAAACTGCGGGCTTTTGCAATTGTGTTTGCAGTACAACACTTGAGGAGTTTTTCAAGCCTGAGCAAAAGACTGAAGCACCAAGACACTCAGTGTCACCCTCAGCACATACACTCTTAAAGCATCAATATCCTTTATAACAAAGAAAGAGCCTTCTGTTGCATTTATTATTAAAAGAGAAAAGGCTGTGTTTATTTTGCATCACAGCAGTGAGGACAGATGTGAATAGGTACTGGTACAGGGCTGAATCAGTGAACTGGGACAGTGGGCCAGTGTGACTGGTGAAAACCCCAGACTCTGGGATACTGAGCAGGAAAGGAAGGCTTCTCTGTAAGACTGGGCTGCACTGAGGGACATTTTGTTTGAATATTGCATATTAAAATCATACCTGTACTTACTAAAACATAGGAAAGGAAAACAGCAGTTAATCAGCGTACTTTGAATTGCTTTGGAAGTTTTTCTCTTATTTAGAGAACAGATAACTGCGAAGAAAGAGAACCTTAAAAAATGTGTATTCCTGAAGGCAAGTTAAAGAAAGAGTACAGTAAACATGCTGATACAGCTTAACTTAACTTAATCCTGATTATGAATCATTGTTCAGGGTCAGCATCGCAAAATGTCTTGAGATGAAGAAGCCATCAATCACTGCTGATGATGGTTATCTAGAATCTGCATGCAGGATTTATGAGTGGATTTCAGAAGGAAGTTGTGGGTCATTCTGTCAATTGTGGTGTTATTTATATGCTGTTCTTGGTTTAGGACTCTTTCAGTGTATGTGTGGGAGAAGGAGTAAACTATGACCAAAGCCAGCTTCATTATATTGCAGGGAACATTGAGAGTCACTTATATTTATTCCACTTCTACAGAATTTAATTCAATCTCTTCATTTGCACTTTGTTGTTGAGAGTGTGCATGTTCTCAGTGGCAGAGATTAGTTGGTTAAATAACACAACACCTAATTAATAAGCTTACCATTATGTAACACAAATGTATTTTAGGTTTTGTCGATATTTTTTTTTACTATGCTTTATAGAAAAAATGTGTTCTATATTCTCTTACATTAAACCTAACCTACTGTGAAATGTATGTTTACATACTAAATTTAATGTAACAGCTGTCTAATAACTGTGAATTGAATGCTTAAAAAAGAAGAACATTGAAAAATGACAGGTTATATGGGATACTGTTGAATTATTTATACTGGAGGTTTGAGTTTTCATAAATGCCACATGCATTTTTCACTGAGATGGTCAGTTTTCCTTTTTTTCAAGTAGTCAGTTTCACATGACAGAATAAAGAAAGTCATATTTCTTCCTTAAGAAACTGCTCACTGGCAAGACTCTGCATACACAGGCTCCTCTTCACTAATAGATGTACACAGCCTTGTTTATGTTAGGATCTACAAGAAGCCAGGGTTTGGGTGGCTGTGTTTTTCTAAATTAACACTGCTCTGACAGATTTGGAAAAAGAAAGATGGTGGAATGCAGAAGTTAAAAAATAAGAAAATAAAATACAGTTGGATACTCTGTTGAAAAAGTCTAAAGACTAAGCATCTGTGCATGAAAAATAAATTTTACACCTCAGACTAAACCAAAATAGAGCCATGGTATTTATCAGTTTGGTTGTAATCCCAGTTTTAAGACAAATCAGACTGGGAAACTAAGCACTTCAAGGGTTCTCTCTACTTCTCATAATTAAGTTAAAGCTAATTTTGTTCATTTTAGTACAAGACAACAGTGATGCTGCCAAAATTTTTTAAAGGTTTATTTGAGTTTAGAGAAATTGTTTTAGTTGTGTCTTTTGTAAATGTATTCTTTGTGATTTGATTAGAATTGTTTGTTACATTTTGAGGTTCTACCCGAATTTTAATGTGAGCCTGAATTAAGCAATGGAAAAGAAAATACGTGTAAGACTTATCAGTAGACATCCTGTTTAATGGACATACCAAATAATAAATTTTCTGAAAGATCATTTATTCTAGATTGGTACAAAAATTAGTTGTTCCTCCTCTTACTACTACCCTGATAATTCCATTAATTTAAATCAAAAAAGAGAGATGAGTTTAAGCAGTTTTCACATATAAGTGCTAATGCAGGGAAAGGTGAATCTTGAAATCAGCTGTATGGATTTTCTGAGAACAACCTTTCAGTTTTGGTTTTCTGTCATGAACATGGCAGGAAGGCTGGGAGGTTTTGTTTTGTTTTGCTTTTCAGATACTTGTTTGTGTAAATTAATTGGACTAAATATCAAAATAACCCTTAAGTACATTTTCTGACCAGAATCTCTTGCTTTCTATATTCCCTGCTTTTGCCTCCTTGCTGTTTTTTGTCTTTCTTTAAGAAGGATTCATTACCTTTGTTTTCGTTTAGAAGGATGAGTTTGGGAAGATCTGCATTCTGAGCATTAGCATTCTGAAAGTCCAGTGGTACAGATTTTGCATAGTTAGTCTTTATTAAGTTTCCTTCCAACTACATTGTGAAGAAGTTTAATGGTCAGCAGGGATATAATTTCTTGACCTCCATTTATTTATTGGCACACCTATGTCAAACATGTAATTGCCAACACTACTATAGCAATTATTAAAAAATAGTTTGTTAAAGAGCAGTAGAATGCTATAGAACGGTGTTGCCACCAGGGTTTATTCTGTTCAGGGAATGTAGCAGCTTTAAGTGTAAAGGAACTGGTTGGTCCAGTATGACTTCTATATTCATTTAGTTGTTTGTCCTGTTTCCTTATATTGTCAGGATCTTAGAAAACCTTTTTTTCCAGCAAGTTTGCCATAAACTTGCTTTTTACCACAAACATCCTGGGTTTGAAAAGCTTTCCTCTAAAGAGGCATATGCCAGGGAACAAACATTTTTCTACGTTCTACAGAACTGATTATAATAAACTATAGTTCATTACATCAGCAGTTACCATTGTTCAAAAAAATGGGGTCAAATGTAGTCACTGGTTTCCCCAAGTTTCATTTTCCCTTAACTACATGGAAATCTTTCTGTTTGTTTTTGGAGGTTTGGTGTTTTTGTTTAGTTTTGTTTTGCTTTAACTGGTGTTCTGCACTGGTTAGTCATCCCTTTCCTCCATGGTTTGTAGGCAGCTCCTGTCAGTAGGGTCTGATGTTGAGGCGGGAGGTTCTCCAGAGGAGGTTGTGGTGCAGAGAGCACAACCAACACAAGCGTAATTTAGGGGCTTTGACCTGATATTACTTCCAAAGTAGTAACCAGCAAATTATGTTATGTAAAAATGACAAGGGTGAGACATCTATTAAAGCTTATTCATAGAAATTTTTTAACTTATTTATAAATATACCATTCTGTACCTCTGACAGGGAAATCATCATAATACACAATATGTTGAAAGAATGATTAAATTATGATTAAAAATTATTTTAGGCATGCTTTTACTAAGTTGTAAACAAGTTATACCTTTTTAGAGGATGAAAAGAAGATGAAAAGAGAATATTGTAGGTGGGCGAAGATAATAAATATGGGTTCACAAATAAAGCAAAAGTAATAAGGCACCAAATATTTTTGGCAGGAATTCAGTCTCTTACATCTCTTTGATAAGGCAAATGTTAAATGTATGGGATTGTGCAATGTTGAGGAGGCTTAGCCTATGTCCTGATGGAAATGAGCAGAATGGATATGAGGAGGGAAGAAGAAAAAACCATCATATAAGATCCTGAAAACAACCAAAGAGACATTGCTAGTGAGATCTTCTATTTCCACACCATATGAAGCGCACAGCACAGGTGAATGTTCAGAAACTTAAATAAATACATAGTTGGATTCTGAGCAATCAAGGTAGCCTGGATAAAAGGCAGTTACAATAAACATAAGTATGGATACTGTGAGGTTGTCAGAAATACATAGAAGACCACAAAAAACTGAAATATAGGAAAAAACCTCTTTAAAAAGGAAAAAAAATTAGCAAAAAGTAAATTGTTATAGAAAGGAAATAATTGAAGGAAGTTCCAAAACATTTAATTCTAAAACCTTCAGCCTGTGGGATGAGCTTTAGGCAAATGTCTATTTGCAAGCAGGACAGGTTTCTTCATCTCATTTAGCCTCATTGTTCCGAAGACGGGTGTTATCTGCAAGAGTAGGCTAAGAGCACAACTACACTTTTTTTCCAGAGGAAAAATAGGAAAGGCTTTCCAAGTGAAAAGTCTCTGTTTCATTCTGCCTCTAATAGGATTGATTCTAGTTTTCTGAATTATAGTGTGGATCTCAGAGCACTGAGACAGGTTCTTCTATTTTAACAAGTGTGGGGCTGTCCTCTTTGCCTGAAAAAAAGTTCCCTACACAAATGTTTGTCAAGAGTGGGCTTCAAGCACAACACTCAGTAATTCCCTGTAGCTCCATAGAAATCCATGAAAACCTATGAAAAAGATCATGGGTTTTTCAAGGGACTTAGTGGCTTTCTCCAACCCGTGAAAAGTTCAGCATCATTAATGTTCTATCAATTTTCTGTCTTAAAATGGAATCAGAGACATATCTTCCTGCCACAGTCTTTTGGAGAGATTTCAGCCTAAAAGCTGCTTATTTTGTAGAGATTTTTTTACCTTACACATGTGTAACAGTTATTGCAGCACTGGCTGAAAGTCTTCTGAGCAGAATCCAGCATGTTTGGATCTTTATTTGCATTGCCTTTTTTCTTCTGTTTCAGTGCACAAACCTATGACTTACTTGTGGTCTTGATCTAAATTTGGTGGCTGACGTATTTCCTTTTTTCCTCTCCACTTAGTAATAACATCAGATCCATTTCTTTGCTTTACCCTGTTTTGTTTGTTCATTGTTTTATTCTTTATAAATTGACCATTTTCTATGATTTGGGCCTCTGGACATTTGAGATAAAAAGTATTGTGTTATTTTTGTCAGTCACAGTGAGATGTCTTGCATATCTACCTGGGTGTGTAAGGTTGGCTTATCTATCAGATATTCCCAATCCTTCTTTTACCTATTCTTAGTAATTTCATCCTTTTCTATTTAATGTATCAATGTAATCAGACAAAGCATACCAGAAGGAAAAAAGGGGGTGAAATAAGCATTGCTTTCAGAACAGATTTCATTCAGTTTTCATCTTACTAGTAAATCTAGTCTTCCTTCATGATTCTCAAGTGAAAAGAATACATCAAAAACTCTTATTGAAGTATGCTGGAAATTCCCAACTGTTGTTGTGTATAAGTAATAAAACTATTAGCAAATCAAAGATTAAGCTTTATATGCATTTCTGCTTTTAAGTAGTTTAAAAGTAGGCAGGTAACATACCTATTTCTCAGATGATGACAGAAATAAAGTAACAAGTAGAACCTGGCTTCAGGATACAAATTCCCAGAAACATAATCCTTTAAAGTATTTATTTGTTTAAAGTCCTCTTTGTTTGTAGGCAACTAGCTTTTTGTGAAGGAGCATTTCTTCTCCAGTTATATGGCCTCGACTGAAATTTTTAAAGCCTGAACTGCCCAGTCGGATGAAGCACTTGTGTTCATTTCTGAGGAATGTGAGGACTCTTCACTTATTTCTCCCTTGCTAAAAAGATAGATAATCAAATCCTAGTTGTTTCTCAAAATGAAAATAGAAGAGGGCATTGAAATTAATCTTCTCTTTGTTATGCACTGGAGACCAGTAAGGAGTGTGAAGGAGAGGAAATACATGGAATTACACTGGGTTTCAAATGTAAAACTTTTCATCCTTAAATAAATATTTCATACTTAAAACAGGGAAAGCAATAGAAGTGCTTCCCATCAACAGTGGAAGGTTTTGAGTGACATGGGCTGTGCCAGGAGACAGCACAGCATAACCAGGATGACTGTGGCTGTGCACAAGAGGGGCTTGCCTTTATTTGCAGCTGTTTCATTGTCTTTATTCCATAACGGGGCCCCAGTTCGGGTTTTGCACTTCTTCCCAGGAGCTGCTCACATGTTTAAGCTCAAGACATTTCTCAACGTGTATCTTCTGCAAGTTAAATGTAATACAGTTGCAGGTATCAATTCAGATCTGTGACTCACTCATCTGCATGCTCTGAGCTAGAAGTTATTTACCAGATGCAGTTTTCTGCAGCAAAGTTTTTTCTTTATATCAATTGTGTTAGCAACAGTGCATGTGTTACACGTGTGCCCCTGAGTCATGACTTCCAGATCTGCTACCAACTTGAGAAGATAATGGCACCCTGGAAACAGGGTACACTTTCCTTCCTCCCCTTTCTTCCCCCTGCACCAAATGGGGCTCTGCCTCCTAGGTCCTCATCTTGTCCTCCTGTCCCCTATATTACTTCCCCTATAGCATTCCCTCCCAGAGGCACACTTTAGTCTCCAGTCTCTAAATATTCTGTGGATTATTTGGGGGGGATACCGTTCAGAAGAGTATGCTGAGATGTGATACAGAGCCAAATCTTCAGCTTCACACTATAGTCAGATCATGCCAGAGACATTCTGCAGATTCAGAAACAAAATATGAGGATCCAGTATTGTGTGTATTCCTAGAATATCACAAACAGCAGTGTTTGGCCATTTAAGAAAAACAATCCTTTCAGGTCAATGCATGACTTTCTGTTCTTGTACAAGATGGAATTAGGAGTAAATTGGCTTTGGTTTCTTGGAATGACTATGCCCATGTTGCATCGTGTTCTGTTCACAAAGCTCAAGGCTGATTTTTGTTCTGCCCATGTAAGTTGTTTGATTATGGTAAGATAAAATGTTATGGAAACTGTTTTTTCACTGATCTCATTTGTTGGTGTTACAGCAGACTTACTCCTAAGCCCAGTTAGTGGAAGTATATAGGTGTGGGGATCTTTTGGCTCTTGTGTTTGTAATATTCTGTTCTATTTAAAGAATGGATCTAAATTGAAAGCATTCATACCATTTTGTTTGTTTGGATTTTTTTATCCCCTGCTCACTGTCCTTTGCAAATTATGGCTTTCTATTTTTCTTTTTGGTAGTTTGAGATACAGTTAGCTAACTTTCTAAGGATGAGTCTGAAACTGTGTGATACAATGCACAGTGATGTAAATGTCCTGTTGTCAGCACTGGTTAAAAGAACTGTGACAAATCAGAAGTGGAGATGAAGGAGGAGGAATCAATTTACAGCTGAGAAAACTACAATGGCAGTTGTATTGGGCAGTCAGTGTTTTCTTGGTGTGTTTTTTATTGCCCAAATGTCAGTGTTTCTCAATAGCTTGCTCACAGGAAAAGGAGTCAAGGGAAATCTCAATGTCTAAATCACAGAACATGTGCTATTGTTTGAATTCTCCTCAATTTGTGAGCTGCTCACAGCAGGCTGTAATCATGTATCATGCCAATTTGTGGTATCTATTATGCATTACTTCCGTTTCTTAAGACTTTCGTCTTCCTTATTTACACAGGAGAAGCAAAATGGCAAACTAGATCAGGAAGAAGAGCTTTGAAATGTAGCTTTAATCAAGAATGCATTACCTGTTTTGTCCTTGTGTACTTCATCCATGTCTTTCACCTCAGCTGTCTGTGAAAAAAGGGTAGTGCCTTTCTTAAGACCTTGTAAAAGCTGTTACCATGTTTGGTATTAAAGGTTACTGTGGAGGAGTCATAGGCTTTTTCAGTACAGTGCAGTCATAGATATCAGTTTGTCCTTCCGATTGCAGTGAAGTAATTGCTGGTGCCAGTCTTTGCCAAAGACATCATTATTCTGTCTAAAAAATATCAGTACAGCTTCAATACTTCCTGGTGTTTGGTGTGGTACAGACAGGTCTGGTCCTTCTCAATTCTCATTGAATTGAGCACATCAAATGAACTCTGTTCCATTTCACTACAGCTTTACATGAGAGCAAATTAAAAGTTTGTAAAAGCTGAGAGGTGAATCCTAATAGTCAGACATAGTGAAAGTAAAATAAATGCAGCCAATATATTTTTGTTCCACTTTATAATTTAAATATTTTAAAATTCTGCTTAATATTGCAGATATTTTCAAGTTTTTAGAAAAATATTTACATTACAATTAAGGACAGAAGTAAAGCAGCATAACCATCTTATCTAATCTGTGATGTAGAGATTGTTTTAAGTTCCTTTAAACAGCCCAAAAAAATTAAAAAGTGATTGAGGAACATTTTTCTCTAACCAGCTCAACTCTCTGTCCACACTGGCAAAAACCACCATGTTGGAAAAGAATTAGTTCATAGTTTTGTCTTTAATGTGCCTAGGGACCAGTGTGTAAAATGTGACCAATTCAAACGTCATTAAGAACTATTTTCCCTATCTATAATAAAAGTAAAACTGTGTTCAGTAGTCAGTGTGTTTTTACTGTGCCAAATGTAGACAAAGCCTGAGTTGTTCATTGTGAAATGCAGACACCAAAGAGCTTTTAAATGTGGTAAGCCTACGACCAACATTAATGCTTGTACAACTGTTGGGAACAATGTAGATATTTATGTAGATATTTTCCAGTAATGACTTTGAGGGTTATTTGCTTTAGAGTCTGTAAAACAAACATAATACACCCATCCAAATGTCAGATGCTCCTCTTAATAGAAAGAGTATCTTCCATAGAGGATACTAGAGAGGAGCCAAGCTAGATAATAAGAAAGCGCCCACATGAGTTTAACTTGCCAAAGAATATTGTCTTCAAAAGGTTGCCTGGTAGTTAGTTCAGACTGCATTTCAGAAGATTCAGAGAAGGCAGCAGGCCAGCATGTCCATCATATCAGATAGAACAGTTCATGCCGGAGCTGTTTGTATTTCCAGTGATCCAGCAGCCTAGGGAGAAAGTGACCATTCAGGGTTCTGAATTGTTAGATGCAATAAGCTGTCTCTAAAATGGATAACTCAGTGTAATCATTGCATTTAGAATAGATATAGGAAGGCATTTCTTTTTTCAGTAAATACAGTGCAGGTAGGCAGTATTTGAATGGATTGTCCTTCTGTAGGATTGACTGCTAAGATTATATATGCTATTTCGTTTCCTGCTGATTAAACTATATTACAGTTTTCATCTGCCACCTGGCTATTTCAGGCATGCAAAGCAATAGACCTGGGTGGACTGTGCCTTACAGAAAGGCTTGGCCCTTTCTGAGGTTTTATTGGAAGAGGAGCATGAGAAGAGTCACACCCTTAATAAACATGGCTGCATTGATACAGGGCTCTTCCCGAGAGAATTTTCCAGAAAGGCTTTGGAGAAACATACTCAGTAATCTCTTCCATCCACAGGCTGTGGTGGGGATGATATTTTGCATTCTTAGCAGGGGAGCAGACCCACTGCAGTGTCTCTTCATGCAGCCAGTGCAGCCACTCTGCAGTTTGTCCCATCTACTGCAGACAGTGCAGCAAAATCTTGCAGTTAGAGAAGAATTTCAAAGAGTAAAGGGATTTTTCAGAAGAATTGAAAAGCCTATCATTAAAGATCAAATTATTTTTTTTTTATTTTCTAGTTCCAAAATAGCCTTTTCTAAGCTGGCTCAGTCTTCTTTACTTTTATTTTGTTAGGTCTGTTGCTTGATCTGACCTTTAAAAAAATCTCTCTTGAGTGGCTGTGATTTTTATAGGGGAACCTATTCTGGTATAAGAGCACAAACAGTGTAGGCATTCACTTTCATTTATAATACTTCATTCTCTTAAAAAAAGTATTTTTTTCTAGTTGCTGTGGTTGTAGTTGAAAGCTGTTAGAAAAATATCTACATATTTAATTTGTGATGTGATAGAACTGGGAAGGAAAGCAATTAATAATGATAGAAACTCTTAACATAAACTTGTTTTCCAGTGGTGAGGCTTATGCTGTTTTCTTTGTCTTACAGTGAGTAGTCCCAGCATAAATCATGTTTGTATTTAAGGTTCACATTTAAGAAGTTCCCAGAGCTGTCACTGGATTTTCAACCAAACCCACTATTTTTAATGTGGATTTTCCAGCTGATACTAGGAGGTTCTGCCTGTGCAGATCTGTGTGTGTGTAGTAGCTAGTCCTCCTAAAAAATATATTACTGGAAATTCAAATCATTTTGAGAATAATTTCGGACTGCTAAAAGGTAGAGCACAAATGGTAACATATTTGAATTACACACTAGTTCTTTATGGGAAGTGCTGATTTGCACATTGCAGAGTTGAACCAGCCAACATTTGTAATTCACAAATATGCCATGTCTTATTTTTAATCTCACAGCATGATACACTACCACTGTGCATGCTGTACTGACTTGCTTTTATTTTACTGCTTACAATGTGTGAACTTGGAAGGGGACAGAAAGGGAAGTCCTTGGGCCTGCCTTGTGCATCTGCTGCAGCAGCCAGTTTCTTAACCACGTCATAGCAGCTGCCAGACTTTCTGGTTCTGATGAATGGTCCCTGTTCCTCTGGAACTGGAACATGACACTTGGTCCCAAAGTTAGAGTAAAAAAGTACTTTCTCTCAGTTGAGTAAACTTCAAATGATTTCAGAAGGTCCTTACACATCCTGCTGCAGGTGAGATTAAATGAGCCATGGCGATCCTTCAGAATTGCATGCATAGATAAATTTTGTCTCTGTTTCTTCCCATGCTTGAGCCTGAGATAAACCAAGGCATAGAATTGGTCAATAAAGCCTTTCTCCGGCCCCAAAGGATGGAGGTCGTTAAACATGTCTCTGTTTCCCTTTGCTTTATCAACCCCAACTCTGCAGCAGATGACCAGATGGCCACAGGGCATGTTTTGTAGCTACAAGATAAATCTCATGGCAAGCAATTTCCTTCCATCAGTTACATCAGACACATGCATAAAAATTTAGATTTATTTCCCAATTAAAAAAAAAATCTCAGAAAACTCTGTTCATGAAAAACACTGCTTTATGTGCCAGATGGGAGAATGTGCTTCTCTTTTTTTAGTGTAGGGCAGCCAAAAATGCTTTGTGGTTCTAAAAAAGTTGTAGTCTTTGAGAAAGTACAAATCCAGTTGTATTGAACATAAAAGGCTGGGATCGTCTTTTTCTTCTGGATTTCATGAGAAGTGTGTAGCATTTGGACAATGCCTCCTGTCTGATGTGACCTGAGATGGTGATGGGTGATGGGTGAGAAGTAACAGGCACCCCTCCAAGGAGTTATGAAAAATACTGGCATGTGCTGTTAAACCACTTAAAAATATAATAAGGCAAGACAGTGAATAGGATTAGAGAAATGTGGAAGTTTGTAGAACTGGTGGCAGTGGTTGACCGCTTACATCCACCAGCGGATCTTGTTTGCAGGGGAAGTTGGAAGAAAGCTGGTTATTACTACAACTTTGTTTGCTCTAAAGGAAGAGGGCCCAACAGAAGGGAGCTTCAGATAGCAGTAGTGGGCATTTTGATGTATATTTTTAGTACAGCTAAGATAACATTTCTAGAAGTGTAGCTTGTATTTAAATTCTTATTTGGGGTTCTTGGTTTGTTTCATTCTGTTCAGAGGTTTTTATCAGCACTTTCCATGCATTCTTTCTTTCCATGACTTTTCTAGCTGCTGTTCTGGAGCAGCATGCTTTTGTTTAAACACACTTGTAAACATTTTTTAAAATAGCTTTTAATTGACTAGATGAGTTCAATCATTGCTTATCAGTGTGAAGCTGGGTCACTTTTCTTTTCATGGCCTTTGTTTTCATGGTCTCATGCTTTTGTTTCCATTCATCAGTAAGACAAGAGATGCAACTGGCATTGCATTAAATATTTCTTACCAGACGATGAAAGGTGTATATTAGAGATTGTGTCTGAGGTTTTTCCTGGGATCTTCCATAACACTACCCATGTATTTTGTGCAGCGGGACATTTATATAATGGTTCTTTCACCCTAATTGCCTGGAATTAAGTTCACAAAGCCAAGAAGTACCATTTTGTTTCTAGCACGTTCTTGAAGGTTGCATGTAAAAGATGTGACCTGTCCTGTGTCGCTGTGGGTAGGCTAGAAAATGGTTTGGAAATGCTCACTGTGTTGCCAACCATTTCACTCCTTAGAAGCAGAGGAGGGAAAAAGAAATAAAAAGTGTAATCTGGCCATATTTAAAATGTTTATCCTGCACATGGTGTTAAAAACTACATTGTCCTGAAAGAACTGAGAATACCTTTAGAGGTTGTTATTTATGGCCGTTTTCTTGCCCTTTATCACAGTCACAGCATATGAGCTGGGAATCTGAGTGAGTAGTCAGCTGAATATACACATGGCTAGGTTATCTCATTTCTAGCTGCCTGCTTTGTTTAACAAGCACTTATGTAACATTCAGAATCGTATTAAGGCAGGGCCAAGCTTTGTATCCATATGCTGTTATCCTGCTTCTGATTGGGGAGATGAGCAGAGCAGGGTGTGAGGTGGTTGAAGGGATGGCTGCCCCTGCTCTCTCTCTCCTCTCCTAAGACCTCGCATCTACACCCCATCTCTCATTTGCTTTCTAGCAATTGCATTGCAAGGCTGTGGGACTTCATGCTTCACTCTTCCATCAGCAGCATAGAGGCACAGAGCTGAGGCTGCAAAGGCAATAAGTGCAGACTGTAAACACTGATTTGAATGCTATCAAACTGATTTGGGCTTGGAGGTAGACCAGGATTTTCAGTACATGTTCATAATTAAGAATGTAAACAGAATTTCTTGTTTATATGCTCCAGACACACACACACACACACACACACACACACACACAAAAAAAAAACAAAACAAAACCAAAAAAAAGAAGGCTTTTAAATCTCTGGTGGTTTGAACTCCTTGAAAATAAAAGAATTCAGTGGTTTAGGTGGAAAGGAAAATGACACTCCTACAAGCATTAAATCATACTGTTTCCTTGCTTTCTTCCTCTCCCTCTCCATCACACATAGTTGCACACAAAAACTCTGCTGCAGAGCGCTGTTTTTCATTCTTCTCGTAGACCATACACGTCTTTTGAATACATAGGCATGTAACGGGTTTGGTTTGTCCTTTCCTCCCCCCACCACTGCAGGATGTTAAAAAAAGGATTTGGCCCAAAAGTGTTATTGAAGTTAATAATTACCTGTTTAATTAGAGACCTTTTTAATGGTAACACAGCACAGTATTTTTTGCATAAATAGGTTGATATTGACTCTCTGTGACCATTACTTAGTCATGTAACTCACGAGCAACTAACTGTAGCCAGCCTAAACTGGTTTCAGGATGCTGTTGGAATTTTTTGGTCAATAACTCATAACCTCTCTTGAGACTTATGAAAATTCTTTTTTAGCCATGGTAGTTGCTAAGTAATGTCCCTACTTGGATAACAGTTTAGACACCAATCCTTAAATTGATAGTTTGCGTACAGACTGCTATATTTATGCAGGGAGCCTTTCTGGATAAAGCTAGATAGTTTATTCGCTGTTTTATACAAGAGAAAGCCTTGAAATCTCTGCTTTAGCTGCTGATAGCCATCTGAATTTTCCTTAACTTAGAAAGTTCATATCTAAAATAAAATCTGAATCCAAATTTCCTTACGGCCTTCATCACTCACTCTAAAAACTTTCAAAACAGGCCTTCCTTTTCAGTTTTGGAATTTTTATTCATTACTTCAGTTCCTCAAATTTAAACCATTAAAAAAAACAGTACATTAATACAGATACCAGATTTCTGCCATCCTTGTTTCTAATTTGGTTTTCCCTTGAAACTAACTCCAGCTCAGCTGGTGACACTCCTAGAACGCTATGAATGAACATCTGAAAAATTTTGCTTTAGAACATTGAAACCCATTCTTTTGTAGAAAGAGATGTAACCAGTTGCTTGAACTTACTTTGATTTTGAGTTTTAACATATACTTGGACTTTTTTCAGCGAAAGCTTTATGTCAGATTTATGTTGACGCAAAATGTTTCACACAGCTTTGAGTTCTGTGGCAAAGTTTGTAAAATCAGCATTTCTTAAAGGGCATATTTACATGATGACTTTCATGGCACAGTGAAGTAGTTTGTATAGAACATGTGAAAGCTGTTAGAGCAAACAGGAGGTTTGTAATCTTATTGTCACTTGTAAACTAATTAAGGAAATCCTTACTTCAGTTTCCCCAAACAAGAGGGCACTAGTAGCCCTTTATAAATTTCTGTTCTAAATTCTTGGCATTTTTACATAGCACAGTCCAACTGTCTGACATTTTCAGTTAAATGATCATTAAAGCACCTTAAAAGTAAATTGAACATATTAAGCATTTTCATCTTTCCCCCTACCCACCATTAACTGCAAGGTAGAATTTTAAATTTTCAGTGATGCGTTTCAGGAGGCTGGGTGAGATGAACAGCACAAGCTGTAGAATCGTACGTCGCTCACCCACTAAGAGGGGCCTTTTTTCCCTGTGAGTTTCCATAAATTAGATGTGGAGCCAAAGCAAGCAGAAGCTATTTTTAGTGCAGCAGCAGCACTGCAGAACAGAAGCTGGTGGAGCGTCACGTGTGTCAGGCTGAATCAAAGGGAGTATCCCAGCAATGTACTGTAAACAAAACAAGGGCGCTGTCAAAAAACAAGCTTCAGGTACTGAAAGAACTCAAATCAAAGCCTCGCATGAGAGGCAAATGCACCAGCTCTGTTTCTTAGGAGATTTTCCTATTTTGCAAACATGGGAGTGTAATAAGAATTCCATGTTCCCTGGTGTCCCATTGTCTCACTCGATGCAGTCTTTACCATTAGGCATTGTATTTAGAAATTTTCTCTTTTATATAGTAATTTTCTATTTTTTATCAAGAGTGTAGTTGTTGTCTGAAGACACAGGTGTAGCAGAAGCACATGCAGCTGTCTGCAGAGCCAGGGGATGTCCTTGCTGTGTGAAAGCACAGCTTTACAGCATGGGAGATGTTTTTCAGCAAGCAGGAGAGCACTATGATCAAATCCTTCACTCTTACACAGGAATTGGATTGATACATTCTTCTATGAGGTTTCCCATTCATAACTGGTATTTTTGTTTTGATTTTTGCATGAAATGCATCTGTCCTCAGAAATTATACATTAACCTGAGTAAATATTCAGTGAACCTTTCAAAGATTAACTTTTACTTAGTTTACTTTGGTTTCCATGTGTCTGCATGCTATCAGAGGCACAAATAGAAACTAGGTTTTTTCAAGACTGTCTTGTCTGTTACTCAGAATCACTTGCCAAGGCCATGCCGTGAAAGGTTATGGTCAGTCTGTAGCATCATCCTACTATTATTCAAGCCGTTGAGACACAACCCTTACAAAGGTTAAAAAAGGTGTTGAAATTTTTCATTTCAATTGATAGTTTAAAAAAAAAAAAAAAAACTGGCTGCCTCTCTTCTTCCTGAAAACCAACTGTTCTGGTGATGCATCCTTTGTTGATCCTGCAGGTGCATGTATTTTAATGAACTTCAGGGCTTGAATTTGTTGAGGTTTCTCTTTCAAGAGCCTGGGAAATGGGAGAGTGATTGTTGCTCTAACAGTAAATGCAAATAGCTGTGGAAAAGGACTTAGGGAAAAGGATGTCAGCCTAAGCAGAATTATATGATTTCCCTACAACAGCAGCCTATGCAAAACAGGGTTAGATGAGATTGATGTACAATAGGCATATCGAGACAAATGCAAATATCAAAGTCAGTTGTGTCACCAATGGCACTAAAGAACTCTTGAGTAGAACAAATCCCTCTTGTTACCTCCCTGCTGCCTCTGACTGGGTTTTCCCCTGGGCTGGGGGAAGAGTCACTCAAGTTGGCATCTGGGTTTGGTAGGAACAGTGATATAGGCTGCATCCTAGGAACATCCTGATGTGACATGACTTCTGTATAGGTGCTGTGAGTCTTCTTGGAATTATAAGTTTAATAGACTTTGATGTCAGAGAGGAACTGTAGCCCCATCTGACCTACTGGCTGTACATTTTTGTTTATTTTTTAGGCTAGTTGCAACCAGGAAAAAAAAATCAACATAGAATGTAATTCTGAGAGTAGGAAATGCTTAGAAACAGGAAATTGTTAAAGAATGTTTCATGCACTCTAAATTCATTCAATAATGATAAAGTCTTTTTTCTTTAAATGTTTTGGGTAACTTAACACTTGGAGCCAAGTGTTTGTAAACTATTTGTTCGGATGTTAATATTTCTTTCTTTTTTAAGGAAAGTATTGACTTTTTAGGGCCAGGTTTTCAAGCGCCCGTAGCCAAACCAAGGGAGCATCCAGCTGAACTCAGAATTAACAGTTGCTGCATGAATTGAGAATCAGAGTGCACCATACTGCCTTACTGTAAGCTACAATAACAAGAAATGGCCATGAATATCTCTGAATAAACCCCTGAACTTACTGCTTGTCAGTTCCCTTGCATAGATACACTGTCTCCTTATTCCAGTATCCACCTCCTCTTCTTTAAAATGCAAGCTGCAACACATTCTCATGCCTGGTTTTGGTAGAATGACTTTTACCATTGTAACTTCAAAACACAAATAAGCTGAAAACATTTTGATTTGAAGTAATCATAAATCACAGGAAAGTAGTTGGTTGTCAGCTAGAATTTTTGTGGTGTGTTTAGGTCTCAGAGAAACAGAATTTGGAGAGCAGGAGCTAATTGTGATTTGGCCAATGCTAGCAGACAGTGTTGTGCTTTCTGTAACAAATAACTTGCCATTTATTCCCAGCAGATCTGCCACACCGAAACTGAAGTCAGTAATCACCTACGTGTTTGTGGCCAAACTAAGTAGCCTTGCAGTGCTGACACTGCTTAGGAAGGCTGGGAGTTTTGCAACCACTGCATTTCCTGTCCCAGCCCTGGGAGGAAATCAAGGCAGGCAGCAAGGGTGGGGAATCTCCTGCTTGCTGGATGCCATGCCAGCCTTTCAGACACACACCTCAGTGTTATCAGGAGTAAGCAAAATAAATAAATCAGCATGCCTGCGAGGCTGTACATCACATCCAGCTCACAAATTATAGCTTCTACAGCTCAGCTCGCCACTAAAACATCCATAAAACAGATTTTACTGAATGAAGCATAGAGCAGAGATGACACACTTAGAAAGTAATTGCACTGAGCTCTTGGTGATGCAAAAAAAAATTGCAAGTTGGAGTAATAGTTGTTGCGAATCTGCTAGCTACAGGGGAACTTAGAACAGATGCTACTTTACTCAGATACTAGGATACAATCTTTCAGTGGGTCAGTTATGACATGTATGTAAACAAAAAATCTATTAAAAGCCATCATATTAACATACGGCAATATAATTGTAAAGGAAGAAGATTTCTTGAAAATTATGCTGGGTTAACATATGACTGCTTAAATTAATTTTGGCAGATAGAACTGTTTTAATTAGGTAGTGAATTAAATACAACTAGATCAAAGCTGGCATTATTATATATAGTTGCAAAACCTTTGCAAGGACATAATATTTGTAAACTGCTTGTAATAGATGTAATTTTCTTGTTCCACAGTCTCTGGTGAAGAAGCTGCTGTACACGAGCCTTAACTTTCCACTGATTTACGTATTTCAGAAGGTTTTTTATATATTTCTTCTCTTGCCAACTCCTTTTCACGCTCTTTGAATCTTTTGACACAGACTACAGGTGCAATTGCAGCCCATGTGGGCACACCCAGCCTGCCATTAACCTAACCAGTCTGGGCACTTGTGCAGAAAAAAGCAGCTTAAGTACAGCCAGGTTTCTAAACTACAAAGCTCAAGTGCTAAAGCCTTGACATAGCAGATATACTGCTATCCATAATTGAGCTAGCTAATTTAAATTTCAGTAGATGTCTGCAGTGATTCTCTGTATGCCTGTGGATCACCATGAAGATAATGTCTGAGGTATAATTTACTCAAATTCGTAGTTATGTACCTATCCTGTGGGTGTCTTTTTTTTTTTTTCTGTAATGTGAGTTTCATAAGCTCTAGTACAGCATTTCCTCTTCCTTATCCAAATGGTCTTTTCTTTGATATTGATCTCTTTTTCTTTCTTCATTTCCACATCTTGCTCCATTATTATCAACTCTCATAATTTGAAATAATGATACCAGATTTTAATAATCATGTTTCCTAATACATTGGGGAAACCCCTCCTACTTGTTCTAAAAATGTGATGTATTTAGGAGCCTCCACACCCCTTGCTGAGCTTCAAAGGTAAATTGCAAAGTGTGCTTGATTCCATTCTAGGAAAGAAGGTCAGGTTGCTGCATTAATAGACACTTCTTAAACACCTCCAGAGATGGTGATTCCACCACCTCACTGGGCAACTGATTTCAATGCCTGACCACACTTAAGACCATCACTTAATCCCTCCAGTATCTGAAATATGGGTAGGTACTTGTTTCATAAGCTAGACACAGGGCAGAAAAAAAAGTCTGCCCCTATGAGATTAAACATCAAAAAAATTTTTGTTATAAATACCCAACAGAAACCAGAAATAGCCTTATTTTGTGTAAAATAATTGAGTAAGGCATACAGGTGTTTTTCTGCTGTTGTGGATTGTCTTTTGTTTGTTTGAATTGTCTCTGTGCATTTTCTTAGAAATATGCAGTTATTTCAGTAACGCCAAGTAATATCAGCCAGCTTGCTTTTGATTGTTACATTCCTCATTATATACCATGTATAGGAAGAACTACCTACTGCATATGCAACATGCAGAAGTGGAGCTGAGGAGATGATATTTTCTGAATTGTCACCATTGCTACATACTACAGGTCATCTGTATCCTCTTTCTAAGCAAACCCCTCACTGTCAGCAAAACGTCATGCAAAGGGTCCCCTCCCACAGCATTGTCATGCTTGTGTCCCACAGCAGAACTGCTCTTGCTGACAGGGGGCCTTTTCCTTGGGGTTAGGTTTCTCCCCTGGTCTTAACCTTTAAATGACAGATTAATTAAAATTAGACTTTCTATCAAGCAGCTACCTGATGGATTTAACCACTTTAATGAAAAATATACATGTTTTGTGTTATTTACAGTGCTCATTGTCTGAGTGCTGAGTTGATGCTGATGAATAGTGTTATATGGTAACGCTTGGCACTGCCAGTTCATCTCCCTCCTCTCAGAGATGCTTTTTATTTTGTTCACTTTCTACTTGATGTTAGGCTGAGATTTGGTCCTTTTTGCACAGATGCAGTAAGTGGAACTTTATGTCACAAAACAAGACAGGTGGGGAAAAAAAACTCCAGCATTCTCTCCTCAGGTACTCTCCTACTCTCTCCAGCAGGTAGTGCTTCTCTCACCTAGTACTTGGCAGGAGGTTTTTTCAGTTCTTGGGTCCAACTGAATATCCATCTCAACAATCTCAGCTTAAGGTCTCTGAAGAGGATCTTGAATAAATTGTACCCTGAAATATACACCTCTCTCAGTTGGTTTTTCCAAGATGACAAAAAGGTTGTTGAGTTACAAAATTAAGACCCTGTAAGCAAGCAGAGGAGTCTTGGTCATCAGTAGAGAAAAAGTGATATGATCAAGCAACTTTCTTAACTGCTGGAATTTTTCTTTGGATAGTGAGTGCAGGTTGCAAAGTGGAAGTAGTGTATTTGGATTCTAACAAATTCTATAGCAGTGACAGAAAATAGCTAATGGTAAGAGCTGAGGGCCTTTTTTGAAAGGATTGTGAGAGAAGGCATGAACTTAGAACAATAGCATTTTATAATAAGACTGTGTAATGTAACTTTGAACTATTTATAACATGCACAGAGATAGTGCAGGTACTTGTGTTTAGTGTAATTATGCTTATGCAATCAGCTTTTTTAGGAAGATAACCATTTGACTAGTTTATTTTTGGAAATGTACTCCAGCGTGCTAAGATTTGTATCTATATATCTGTCTTTATATAATTTTCGGCTTCGGTTCTAAATCTGTTTTCTGTATCTGTCAGGAAATATCCTTCTACCGATAAACTGTATAGTGACTGATGGCAGACAATTCTTCAAATATCAGGCTTTTGGCATCATAAGTGAAAATGCCTTGCTTTGTAAGAGGAGGAAGGGGAGAAATTAATTTCCTGTTTAATTTCTACAAGAAAAAACTGACAGCCTGACCAGATGGAATTTCTTTTGTACTATAAATAAGCAAACCTTTCCTTCTTTTGTGGTTTCAGTTTTGATATACTTCTATCTAAACTGCTCCTTCCACAATTTTCTTTGTCCTGCTGTGTTCAGGGATGTTCCTTCAGATGCTCAGTAGACGATGTAAATAACAGAACAAAGCTCTTCAACACCAATAAAAATGTATATCAGTATATAGCTGTAAAACTCTAAACATGCTGTGTGGCTAGCTGTCCTGATCACTTGAACGTGTGTTTTGGGGATAGTTCAAATAAAAGACATCTTGCCTAGATTTGGTGCTCATCTGGGTAAATGGGTTTATTAACAGTTACAGAAAATAGGGACAGCTTAAAAATGGTTGGTTGTGGGTTTATGGGAAATGCATTTTTTTCCCTCAAAACACTGCATATGTATTTCATGTCACATCATAATTCACTTTCTCAGTTGGGTGTAGTTTGGCAGTATTGTTTTATTTATTAATGTTAAAACATTGCTTTCTCATTAAATCTTTCATTCCATTCCTTTTCTTAACAATCATTAAGTCATGTTTAATGTTAAAACATTGGTCATTTTAGTAGAAATTATGATGGCACAGTGCACTGGCTCTTTTGTAAAACTCTAAATCCCTCATGGCTCTGAATTTTCAGTGTTATACATGGGCACGTCTTTGTGTTTATATAGACACTTTTGGTGTCTATATAAACTAAATTTTAATTGTAGCCAGTTTATTACCAGACTTCTGGTGATAATCATTATAGTTGTGTTTGAAGCCGTAAATACAAAAGAAGTCTAGTTGTGTCACTAATGCTGTGTTCTTGTATTCTACTTCCAGCATCTCTCTTCTGTCACATTTAAAGGTAAAGACCATAGTCATTCAGATTCTCAAAGCAAACCAATTTAACTTAAAAACACTTTATGAAAGGATAGAGGAGGGGTAGGGCTGTAAAGAGATGAGTTTCTGTGGCTTAATTCACTTTTCTGGTCTTTTTTTTTTGTTTTTCTGATGTAATTAAGCAGGACATGGGTGTTGCATGATGTCGTACTCCTTGCCAGAAGAGAAAACATTTTAAGGTGAACTGCTGAAGAAAATCAATTACACTGGAAAGCAAATCCTGCATGCATAATTAACGAAACCTCCTTAGCACTTGTAAGGCTGTTCTTCTCAAAAGGAAAGCTGGCATTAATGATGGCAAATTATGTGTTTTTCCTAGTTTTCCTAGTTGTTTCAACAGATCAGTGTGCAGGTCTTTATAAAGCAGTGAGTGTCCTGGGGCCCCTTCAGCTTATGGGACAGCCCCTGCTTTGGTGTGGCAAATGATACTGCCTGTGGCAGTCACCAGAAAGACAGCAGGCACTTGCTGGAAAGTGACCTAGGCTGTGTCTTTGTTGCAGTGTCCCCTTGGGATCATCCACATCGTAATGAAAAGTACTTAAAATACAATATGCCATACTAGGAGGCAAAGCTGGGGCCTGGCTTGATGCTGGTGGGTTGATGGAGGGTGCAGAGCAGCCTGTCAGTGCTAGTGGTGGAGTGTGCACTGATGGTTCCCTTGGGTCACATGCAGGCAAAACCGCTGTTAGGTAGGGTGTTTTCATTGTATTTTTACATCCTGTGCTAAGCATTGGAAGATACAAGAGAGAGCTAACAATCTATATCTAAAGCTGCTGGATTTTTGAAAAATTACAGGTTACTCTTAATAGCAAGATAATTGCACTTGTGGAGAATGACAGAGTTGTGATCATTCCCCAGAATAAAAAGCCACCTCTGTACTTTCTAAGTACAGACATGCTGTGTGATGTCACAGTGTTGGGCAGTAGTACTGACTGTGGGGTTTGGAGTTGGGCTGCAGTGACAGAAGAGGGGGGTCTTCATTTGCTTTGAAGGGAAAAGCCTTCATTCAGGTTCCAGACATCCAGAATTTTGCACACGTGACTGATCTTTTAAGCATGAGAGCATTCCCATTGAATTCCAAGGTCTTGTTGAATTCAGTAGGATTACTTACATCCTTAAAACTATGCTTATGAGTCTTGGTAGAATCAAAATTTTTCTTGCACAGGACTTCTTAGTCCTTCTGTATAGCTGAAATATTTAATCATTCTGACATAAGAAAAAAATGTGGAGAAGCTCAAAACTGCCAGATAGTCAGAATATCTTACCATTTGTTTTTGTTTATTTGATCTACTTTTTTTTTTCTACAGTTATTAAAATTCCCTCTTGTAGGGAATTCTTGTAGCTTCTGTAGGTTGAGCTCACCTTGAGGATGGCATCAGTTTGAGGAAAGGGTCAGCAGTTTTTCAGTGCACTTTAATCATGCTCCAGATTAATTTTGGTCATCATTTCTTTCCTGCTGGCATGGGCTGTCCATGTCTTTTCTAAAGGAGCAGAGGGACACCCACAAAGGGTGGTGGTGGAGCACATCATACAATTTCTCAGTGCTGAGATGGGAAGAAACACAAGCACAAGGCATTAAAAAAGGTTGGAAATATCCCCATTTTCTCACTTCTCTGATTTGGCTTTTTTGTCCACATTATGTTTTGACACCAAATCTGCTTCCAAGTGCATTACAGTGCTTGAGCTGAATTTAGGTCAGAGCAGCCCCAAATCCAACACATAACCAATAAATGAAGATATGTCCTAAAGATGTGTGGTTGTTTATTAGTTAAATTTCTTGATTTGTTGTAGAGTTTTCAAGGTATAAAAACTACTTTTAAAAATACTGAAATTTAAAAACCAGTCAAAAACAGTTCCTTTAAATATGAGTATTATTATTTTTCTCTCTTTGAATGAGTTGCATTGAGACCTTCTCAAAAAAACATCTTGCAAAATGGATGAAGTGTCTGCTGAGGTAAAAAATGGCTTTTACTTTCAAAATTTCACAGTTATGTACTTCCTGGATTTAAATTTTTTTTGTCAATGCCCCACAACCCAAAATATTTTTGTCTAACCCCCCCAAAAAGTAATGCCCCACAAAGCAAAGTTATTTTTCTGAAGGAAGTGTAAACTGCTTCAGCATCTAATGCATGGTACCCCATTGCAGTACAGACATTTGTGAAGAGCAGGAGATCAGTATTTGTAGTGCGGGTGTTAGGACTGGATTATGTGTAATCTAATTAAGGAGGTTACTAACAATTTGAAGGGATTATAAGATTAGCAATTATCTGTGTGCTTATTTGATTAAAATAAATGCTTGCAGATTTTTCTACCATACCTATGCTCTGGTATTTGGGATCAGAAGTCACGTTTGATTGGAAGTAGAAGAAATAAACAACAACAAAATTTTGTGTTTTGATTCTGTTTCTGTGATGATTTCAATACAATGTCTAGTCCCTAATTAATTTTCACTGAATTGCAATGCGCTTCATTATTAAAAGCCCTTTTGAAGAAAGGTTTTTTTAGGGGAGCGAAGACCATTTTTAAAAATAATATGCAGTTAATTTTAAAATTCAATTTTTAGGTCCTGGGCAAAGACAGTAATTCTGTAAGAATATTCCTTCACACAAGGCTGAAGCTTTGTCTGTAACTTTGCAGTTCAGGTCTGGTATAATTTAGTGAAGCTGCTCAGATTTCTTCTCTGAAATTTGTCCAACTCTGTGTGACTAAGAGTTTCATCTCATTGTGGAGCCAAGATCCCAGAGGATAAAGTCCCAGAGGATAAAGGTCCTCCTTCTCTTTCACACTCCACTATGGTTCCTTCTGCCTCTACCTCCTGAGGGCACCTAACTCTCCTGACCAATAGTCTGAACTTTTTTATTAGAAGTCTGGTTGAATTCAGATTTTCTGTGAAAGAAGTTCAGATCCTTAGAGGTCATCACAAGAGTGGTTCTCACCCTCAGGACAGGTGCTGGACAGGCTCCTTCTCAGAGCATATCCCAGCATCTGAGCCACAATGTCAGACACACGGTTTGATGAAGAAAAGAGAACCTATTAGGGAATTTGTTGTTTTAGGCATCCTTCAAGAAATTTCAAGTGAGAAAGAGAAAGTATAAAAAGGCATCTAGTTTTCTCCTTGAAAATACAAAACTTGCACCTGCCCTCAGAGCCTTACTGCAGGGTGACCTGCCTACATATATAGGCAGCTATAAATCATTGCATAAACATGAGTGATGGTTCCATATTTAGAGAACAAATGATTCCTCGTTTTCATTACCACAGGTTACATTCAAGCTGGGAATAATATTTTGAATCTTCTCTTTAAAAGAAAACAGGGAAAAGACAACATTTTGAGATCTGAACTGACAAGTGGCTTTGGGTTTCTGACATTTATGCCTTATTTGTATATTCCTTTTCAACCTTCTCCAGTTGCTACTGCATAAATCTATCACGTTTCTTCCACTAACTGTATGGGTGGAGCAGACAAATTAGGAAGTTCAGTTTCCTTCTCGGTGCCTGTTGTTAGTTTTCAAAGTCATCCAGGATTTGAAACTGGCCTTGGTAGATTTTCTTCACTAAGGTAGCTTTTATCAAGTTTCTGCCCTTCCTTGCAGATGCAAATATGGTACAAAGCAATAGCTCCAAGGAAGTGGCAGGGTGACTTTTCAGCTGTAAAGGCCAAAATTGTTCTCACATCATGCCCTCAGGGGTGGTGATGTTGGCCAAGATCCTGCAAGGAGCTGTAGCTGCCAGGCTCCCAGGTGGCTCCCTGCAGATCCTCAGGCTGGCTGGGCCATGCTGCTGTATTGCAGCACCAGCACAGTGTGTGCAGTGCTGCTCAGGCCCCTCCTTCCCAAGCTCTCCCACCTTGGGCTGTAGTTGGTGGCAACCAGCTTCTCAGTGTGGAGGCCACGTAGGTAGCAGTGAGGTTTGCCCATGGTGCCAAATTCTCTATTAGCCACAAGCCAAGATCCCTTTGCTCCAGCTTTTTGTAAACCAGACCCAAGAAATGACAATCACCTGTTGGGTACAGGGTAGAGAGATTAAAAACAGAAGTGTAATCTAATCTTTAAAGTAACTTGAAGCAGGACATAATTAGTTTGTTGCATAATTATTTTCCTCATTCCTCAAACTCGACTCATTGTGTGTTGTTTTAATAGTACAAATGCACTGTGCACTGTAAAAGTCAAGGAAAATTGATGAGAATGTAAAGAAACTTACAGGGAGTGCAGCATTAGGAATACTTTTCACAAAATGCTCTATCAATACTAAACAGTTGTTAATGTGACTTCCTCTCAAATGTACAGTTAGCAGGGTTGTAGGGCTGGTTTTTAACACTAAGTTTTATAACCTTTGTTTAAATAGCTTATAGCTGTTAAATGGAATTAGGCCAATTATTAGCAAGTTAGATATAGTCACTGCATTCTTCTCCTTCCATTTTTGTAGTAACAATTAATCTTCTTGCTTTAGCTCCGTGCCTTCCTCCAGCTACTCAAGGTAATCACTCAGCCAAGCCGTAGGTGGTGTGACCAGTTGCTTGAATACATTCAGTGGTTAAATATATCCTGCTCTAAAATGGGCAGGATAAGGTGATTTAATGAAAACGTCTCAGCAGCAGCATTTGTAAAGATACAGGAATTTTCTTACGACTCTAATGGTTATGTCTAGCATTTTTACCTGTACTGTTAGACCACTGCTTGATGTTACTACTTTCACCTGGTAATTTCTAAGGCAGATGATCATATACAGATATTTCCCTGATACTGGTTTTCATTAATAGCTCCAGGGTGTGTTGTGCATGGGAATAAGAAGGATAACCCGTCTGCCCTAGACTACAATTAGGGAAGCCCTATTAAATTCTGGTGCCTGTCATAAGCAAGTTTGGGAAGAGCAAGCTTTGAGTGCTTCCCATTGAAGGTGAAGTTGAAGGTTGTCATGTCTGTGCTTTGCTAAAGGGGAGGCAACAGGTCTACCTCTGAACGATGGGTGAAGTGGTTGTGTTTGGGGGTTAAATGCTCAGAAATTACTGGAAGCATGTCAGTCCTCATCATGTTTCTGTCCTTTAAGTCCTGAACCATTAATTTTGCCCTGTTGTGTAAGTTTTTTTGCCTTGAACATTGACAGGGTAACATCCTATTTCAGTAACTGAGAAGCTGGTGAACCACACAGCAGCCCAGCACATCGAAGGATTACTCATAGATTTATGTCCAGCATGACCTTTACCTTTAGTGAAACGTGTCCTTCACTCAAAGTAAAGGTATGAGAATGCACTGTTAAAGCTGGGACAAGGATTAAGGAGTGAAGAAGAGAAATGATCTGTCACTGCACTTCATAAACTGCAGTAAGATGTAAGAAATTGTACCAAGTGTTCTGCAAGGTCAGCACTAAGAGTTTCTTTTTTCCATTGTGCAGGAAGCTGGTTGCCTTCCTGACTTTTCCATAAAAAAAGTTTTTCTGTTTCCTTAGTTTGCACCGATGGCATACTTCAGGTTTTACATGCAATCCCAGAAACCTCCTTCTCTGGTAGGATGGTTGTTAGGAGCCTTCATATTCTTTGAATGGGTGTTACCTGTAGAAACTCCATATCCTGCCTGTCTTGGAACCTCCAAGACATTCTCATGAGAGCTGATCCTGTGGTCCAAATGTTAATCCTTGAAGCTACTGCCATTCTCCTGTTTAATCCCAACACACACTCAGACTCCAGCCATGTCAATTCTCTTGGCCATGTCAACGCCTGACAAGCAGGATAAGTGAAAGCAAACAGATAGACTCTCCTTTTGCTCAGGATTCTAACACTCCTTTCATTTACATGTCAGCAAAAATGCACAGGTCTGAAAACAGTAATAAATATGTATATGTGGTTTTTCTGTCCAGGAGCACTCACCACTCTAAAGAATTCACTTCCCTTCATCTGGGTTTTCAAGAGAGTATTAGCATCCTCCTCTTGGAATCATCTGGCTTGATTTTAGGCCTGAGAACTTTTGTTAGCAAGTTCTCTTGCACTGAGTTTGGACTGCTGCCACAGGTAAACACAAACTTCTTGTGACTTCCTCTTCAGTCTGTGTTTTTTTACCTTTGTTTCTCCCATTTGGGGATTTTCTGCTTCCTCTTCTGTAGAAAACTCTGGTCAAACTGGTTTTTCCTTTCTGGCAGTCACCATAACAGATTTATTATCCCAAAACACGTCCACCAGAGTAAGTGATCTTCAATTTCCAATAACCATTGCTGTTTCTAACCTGGATTTGGCATTTTTCAGGGCTGACAGTACTTGGTGAATTTGTGTACACACTAGGAAGATACCTACAGTGCAACCATTTTTGAAAATAAAACCATCAACCGGAATTTGTAAGTTGCACTGAAAAAATTTTTCCATCATGACAGCAAGATAAACTCGGAAGCAACGGGGGAAGCTCTATTTGCAGCATCCAGTGAAAATACATTTTGTTAACATTAGACATCCCCTGGCAATGCTATGGTAGTATCTGGTGCTTGTAAACCTGATGCATTTTATAGCTTTGAGTATTATCAAGTATTATTTTTCCCACAGCTCAGCTTCCTGAATGTAAAAGTCCAAGTTCTTTTTGAAGAATTCATCAGAAGAGATAGAGATGAGGTCTTCTGTGCACTTTACTTAGTGGGACATAAACCCAAGGTTTTGATCTATTAGTCTGTCTAAAAGGCACATTCTGGAGGTCCTGATGGGACAGCTGCATTCTGCCCATGTGTCTCATCAGATGTTTCAGGTATTTTCACCTTCCCTTCCAGTCTGTGTAGTTGCTGGAAGATGTTCAACAGTTGTTTCATTCAGACAGTGGATAAAGAGATCCTAATCTGCCATACATCAGCTCACAAAGAAGCCAGGATCCAGATCTCACTGGGTACCACAATATGAGCTTTCTGTTTTCAGGATTTTGTCTCTGTTCAAAATTGCAGTTATGGCTGCAGAATGTGCTCTGTGTAGCCTTTACATTGCTGAACTCAAACCTTTGTGTGTATAAACACTCCATAGGTGTCTCATTATGCACATGATGATCTGCCTAGGATCTGCTCATAAGGAAGAAGATACACTGAATTCAGTGGATTCAAGCTGGTCAGAAGAAGGGTCTGCATGTGCCAGGCTAAGCTTCAGATTTTATCAGTGCTTTATTCTTGGTCTTGTGTTTTGCAGTGGCTCCCCCACTTGCACCCCCGGGAATAAAACGTCTGAACACATGCAGTAGAAAAATAATGTCCCTTTTTAAATAAGTAAATAAATCACCTTTCTTTTTTTCTCTCTTTGCCTTTCTTCGTCCCTGTTCTCTGAGATCCTATATGGCAGAAGTTGCAGATGATGAGTCTCATTTCTTCTGGAGCCTGTTAACCTTTCTGTGTGAATGACAGTTTTCCAGATTTAAATCTTAGTCAGTGTTTATGTTAAGAAGAGGGTTAATGATGATCCCCATAGGCCTCTCACTCAGAAAGCAAAAACATCTGCTAAGCCAAGAAGTGGTTAGTTTGCTAAATTTAGAAGGAAGAAATGCATTTCCCAAAATTTGCACTGCTTCTTAACAAATTTAAGGAACCAGTGGGGGCAAGCAGATATGGAAGTCATACTGTTTATTCATTTTTTAGTTTAGTTAATATATTTTCAGTTAAAAGTGAGAGTGTTCTTATTAAGCAGAAAGAAGGTATTACTCATATATCTGAAACGTTTAATGCAATTAAACTCTTCCTGCATTTGTTTAGGTTAATAGCTGGACACATACCAAAGCCTGTGAAGCCTAGAGTTGTTCTGCAGTACGTACTTTGCAGTGGAGAACGTGAGGTTGAAATGGCTGTCTGCTAGGAAACTCCCTTTACCAAACCCATCGACCAAAAAAACTGCATATTCTGGCCATCTCTCTTTCTCCTTGCCAAATGTGCCCTCAGTCACCACCAGCAGTCTGCTCCTTGCAGGAGAGAGTCACCTGATGAATGGCGTATGAGCCCATGGTTGCAGCTATCATCATCTGTCTGCTTTTAGTGTCTTGGCCAAAGCTGCCATCACTAAGTGGGGTTCAAACTGGAGTTTTCCTGCTTTGTGCAATCACAAGGGAGCATTGAATGCTAGTACCAGTAAAGCCTCTCATGAGAGCAGTGCTCTTGATGGCTTCATGGTGGCTGTGGCCACAGCTGGCAGCAGCCATGGCCAGTGACAAAATGAGATGGGTTACGCGCTCCCAGTCATGCTTGTGCAGCAAACTTGGGTGTCCAGGGGATGTCAGCATCGGTGGCCTGAGACCCTCCAAGTCTTGTTGTCCCTCTCCCTGTGGAGCAAGCACAGTGGCCGATGCTGTTCTAGGGCAACACGTGGCTTTGCCAAAGGCTGTACAGTCCTCTCACTTGTCTGTGGTCCCCAGCAGGCTGGTGGTGAGCAGCCACTGCATCCCCCCTGACTGGGCAGATGCTTTGAACCACAGATCCTCAAACTTCCCTGGGCAGATAAGGAGCTGGTGGTTTTCAGGCATGACTGTACTTTGCTCTCCCTCTTGGCCTCCTGTTTAACCTTTTCATCTGACACAGCAAGCTCTCCTTGCTGGCGAGCTCAGAGTTGTGGATGGGTGAAGGTGTGTTTCTGTGGATAAAACCCACTATTTTTTGGTCATCTCCATGCTGCCCTTCGCCAGGCCTGGGCAGCGCAGCCTGTGTTCTGCTGGGAGGCTGGAGGGCTGGGGGGAAGTACGGGAGTGAAAACTGAAAAAAGGACTAAGCAAGGGAAATTCAGAAGATCTTTGCTAAATTCATGTTTTACCTATGTCAGAGCAAAAACTTCACAGTGAGACCCATCAGAGCCTCCCTCTGCCTGTGGACATGCTCTGGGAGGGGAAGGGGAAGGGGGAAGGGGAGGGGAGGGAAGGGGAGGAGAGGAAAGGAGAGGAAAGGAAAGGAAAAGGAAAAGGAAAAGGAAAAGGAAAAGGAAAAGGAAAAGGAAAAGGAAAAGGAAAAGGAAAAGGAAAAGGAAAAGGAAAAGGAAAAGGAAAAGGCGGTGGGCAGAGAGCGCCCCCTCCCGGCTCTCAGCCACCGCCCGTGTCACCGCGGCTGGAGGGAGCGGGGTGGCGATGGAGCAGAGCCTTCGTACAGCCGGGAGTACACAGGACACGGAGCGGGTGCCAAGCCCGTGTGACAAGCACATCAGCGATCCGTGCTGTTCCCAACCCTGCTGGAGGCGGCGCTCTGTTCCAGCAGCATCCTTAGTACTCGGGGGTCTGATTTGGGTGTTCTGTTCTGTAACAGCGGCAAGTGGTGCTTCAAAAACGGGGCACAGCACCCGTGAGCCAGGGTGGACCCCAAACAGGTCTGGATCTCCCTCTCCTTCTGCCCCGCTGTGCCCTCGAATGCCTTCTGGCTCCTGGTGGGAAATGGCTGCAGAGTGGTGTGGAGGGAGAGAAGGGGAGTACTCCTCTAGCACATGGAAGCTGTATTTAAAATACAGTGATGATTTAAATTTGGCAGGAAAATCCTTAGCCGCTAAATTTTGCCAAGCCTTCTGAGGGATTTCTTGCTGATATTTTCAGCAAATGACTTGGGAAAATTAATCCTTTAGGGGTTAGAATTTTACTGGAGGCTGTTTTATTATGTCTTTCTCACTTACCTAGAAATTTATCAGAATAGTGTGAGTTTGCTTGAAGCCCAACCTTAGAGCCTAAGGTATTCAGGTATCCTCGAAAACAGAAATGCACAGTATCCTGTTTCAAATGTTGCAGGAAGAATTAACAGGATTAGAATGGCTTAGCTGATTATAAATAAATAAATGTTTTGGGGGGGAAAGGTGGGGGAAAGTACAATATTGATGTTGGCCCTGAGAACTGCAGCAGAAACTAAAAAAAAAAAAAGAAAAAAAAGTCTTTTCCATTTCACCTCCCTAGAGACTTGGGGTATGTGATTTTCTTGGGAAGTTATCTCCCTCACCTGTGATTTCATATCCAAGGAGAGTGGAATGAAAAGTCCTGGTGGATGCTGGATGGTTCCATATCCATACATACATATATATTTGAGCCCAGCTGAGCTGTTCGCAAAGCTCTTAATGGTCCATCCAAATTGTAAAAGTTTGCTGACCCCACAACTGACTTGAAGATAGTTTTGAGATTCTTCACTATGAGAACTTAAAACCTTAAAGATTTGCCACAATACTTTCTCCTTTTAAAGAGACAAGTATTTTGAATGGGTCTGATTTCTTGTTTTCCGTGGGAATTTTTTTTTTTAGATAAGGCCATTGAAATGTTCAGGTGAGAGCATAAAAATGGTTGAAGTAGATCAAGAGTTGTTAAAATGTCTAGTTTGTTGTATTGATTTGTGATTTAGCACTTCATCTTTCCAATTCTTTGAATGTCAAAGTACACTTAGATAGCATGGGTTTTTTGTCTAACATGTCTTATTCTCAAGACACGATTTTTCTTTTAATTGTCATTTTGTTTATGAAGTCAGAATACCTACACAGAGCCATGTAGCAATTTATTCAGTGAGAAAAGGATTTTCATGTATGATTACCTCCTCTTTATTTGTGCATTTATGAATCCTTTTTTTCAGAAATTCTTATATAGCTGCTACTGCTGCTCAAATTGCCTTGGTTTTTAAAGAGAATAATGCTTATTGATAGTTCCCACATGCACTGGCAGGCACATCTAAAACCTGTACTTTTGTGTTCACAGCTTGCATAATACAAAATTTAGAGATTGCTTGTCAAACCAAGTGTCAGCTGAGTTTCCTAGGAAACTCACTGAAGATATTTATAAAACTACCGATCAGCTTAATAATAGATATAATAATGTCAGTACCTCATGATTTTTTTTAACTTTATCAGTCCATTTTAGTTTGCTTTAATTTGTTGCTAAACCAAACCACTGCATTTCCGAACAGGGCAGAAGAGACTTTCCTTCCAATACCTTGCCTAATTAATTGCTTAAGAAAAGGGTAGTTTTTGCTATTCCATGTAAAGAAATATAAAACACCCTATGTGAAATTTAAAAGAACATAAATGTCATACTGCTTATCTGACTGAATCCTTTATAAGTAAAACCACAATTGTGAAATAGAAGTGTAAATATTGTATCATGTTATTGTTTATTTACTGTTGAATTGAATGTGTGAATTTTTTCATGGTACATGCATACAGAACAGCCACTGCTGA